>NW_010203701.1:14477-22256 GCF_000695765.1 Mesitornis unicolor | reverse complement strand
AGAGGAGACTGAAGGGTGCCCTCATTCATGGTTATCAATATGATACCCTGTGATTCTGTGGTCAGAAGCTCAGAGGTCGCTTTGCTTGATGAGACAGCCATGTTGGTGCTTGGCGTGCAGCTCCATCCCTCACCCAGATACCTCCACGTCCATGGCCAACACCAACCCGTGGCCCCACCACCTGGAGAAGCCCCTCACTTTGTTTGCCAATGCATCCTTCACAGCGTCCAATTTCCCAGCCCCGTCGCTTAGAAATGTTAATGCTATTTACTGTAGCATGTGCCGGATGATGGCATTTCTCAACATCTGTTTTGATTTAAAACTTTCAGACTTTTTTTTTTTTTTTGGTGTTTTGTGGGTTTTTTTCCGCACGCAGCTTTCGGTAGCGCTGCCGCCTCGTACTTACCGGGTGGCAGGATGGGAAGTGGCAGTCTCCAGCCCAAACAAAGCGAACCCAAAAATTTCATTAATGAAGATTTGCAGCTGCTCCTGGGACTTGGCAACTGCCTGCAAAAGCTGGTGACGGGATTCATCGCGTGAAACGTACCCGTGATAAATATCAAGTGGGAGTGATTAGCAAGAGGTGGTTAATTCATGAGCGGGTTTTGTACGTTGGTTGGGGAGTAATTTGGGTTCTAGTGACAGCAAAATGCATTATTTTTCCTGTCTCTCCCCCACCTTCCTAAAGATGCTGTCAGGCTGAGCCTGGAAAAGAGAAGGACCCGGGGATGCGCGTAGGGAGGAGAGGGAAGGGTTAAAACCAGGCTGGGTTTGTAGGGTTTTTTAGTGCAGGTGAAGGCAGCAGTGATAGTTATGGTGGATAATCATCCCGCTCCGTCTGGGCTGAAAAATTCACTAATTGAGGCAGGACTCATTTCCTGCGGGAGAAATGGCCTCCCTGTTTGCAGGGCATTAACTGCCCCGGATTGCGAGGGAGATGCTCCCCACCTCATCCTTAGCCTGGTTTTGCTGCAATAACGTCAACTATTTTCCTCCTATTTTCATCCATCCCTGCCACTTTCCGTCTCCACCTTGTTATGAGCTTGGCAGAAGAAGAGAATAGGGAAAAAAAAAAATCATAAAAACCCTTTCATTTCCATTTCCAAAGCTGTGTTTCGGCTCCTGACGCTCGCAGAGCCGCTGCTGACAGCTCAGCGCCGGGGGGAAACCTGGGCCTCCATTTCCAGCCCTGTCCCCCGCGGCAGAGCCGGCCCGGCCCCGGTTCACGGGGATCAGCGGGGAGGAGGAAAACAATTTGATCAGGGGGCCCTGGAGCCAGGCACATGGAGAAACCGCTCTGGTGGGGTTTTTCAGCTTTAATCAGCGTCAAGTTGATTTTATTTTGAGAGAAGTGATGATATTAAAAATAAAAGGAGTGGGTAAAGCACCTACAGGTATGTGGGGGAGAGCCCTCTGAGCTGTTCAGCTGGTTCTTCCCAAAATCCTCAAAGCTTTTTAGAGCTGATTGCATGAGAAATACGCGATGTGCGGGGCTGCGGGTGCACACCGGGTGCTGCCCGTGGCCAGCATTAGGTATTTATCAGAAAGATGAAGGAAATCCTGCAGCAGGCGGATCTGAAGGTCATCTCCCCTCCAGACAGGTTCTGTCCCAGCTCTTAATTGCTAGAAACTGCTTCAAGACCCCAAACCTGGAGGTTTTATTGTGTCCCAAGCTCTTCCTCCCTTTTAGCATCAACTGCCCTTGCTCACCCTCATCGCCCATGTAAACCCTTGATGCTTTCCAAGCCCATCCATCCTATTGCTGATAGAAGTTTTGGGGCGATGCATCCCCTTTTTTAGGCTATTTCCAACTGCGTCTCGTTGGGTTTTTGAAGCATTTTTTAATCCGTACAGAGAAAGTAAGGAAAACCTGTGGGTGGGAGACTGTTGCCTGGAGAAGTGCAGCTCTCTTCTGCCTTTGCTCAGCTCCAAATTCTTCCCTGTTAATGATGGTCATACATGTATGTATATTTATGTCATATATAATGTATATATAGGGCCATCTCCTATATCTGTATATATCTAGATACTCATTTTTTGGCGACGTGAATTGCCCCAGCAAAGCCTAACCCAAAATCAATGCTGAGGGAAGATGAAAGTTCACTTCTTTCCATGCCAAAGAATGAGAAAACAAGAGAGTTTTCAAACTTCTCTGACATCTTCCTTTTCTTCCAAGCAGGAAAACAATAAAATAAGGCTTCCAGCTGCCAAGAGAATCATTTGGCTTTTTTCAGCCTAGTTTCAGTAAGGGCTTTTTTTTCCATCCCAAGCAGGAAGATGAGAGGAAACACTGATGCGAAGAGGTCAAGTCATGCGATGCTGTCTTCTCTCCCAGCCTCGTGTAGGCAAAACGAGGAATTTCCATCATTTTACATCAAGTTTACATCCAATTTTCTATCATTTTTCTCCAAGTGCAAAAAAGCCACAGAAATCTCAGTGTGGTTTAATGAAAAATCCTAAGCAAGGGGAAAAAAACCCCATTAATGCTCGCGCACAAGCCCACAGAGGTGAGCTGTTCCTCTCCGTAGGAGAATGGGTAAGAAGTGGCCCATGCAGCTCTTCTCCTACCTGAATTAATCAAGATAATTGCCCACTTCTGCCTCGCTACCTCCCATGACCTCTTTGAATTTCGTGACATCGGTGGCAATGCCATCATGCGAATACCCAGAAAGCCCAGATTTTTGGGGAAAAGCAGGGGAGAGAAACCACAGCCATGGCTTTGTGGCCATAGTGGCCAGTTGACAGTGACGATGGGCAAGCAGAGGCTCCTGTGTGGGGCCACTTATCCCAGTCTTAGCAATCAGCAGCTGATTCATCCAGTTCATGCTCCAGTAACCAGGCGGTTCTTGCTGCTCATCTGGAAATCCCAATCGAACGCCTTCATTATCACACAGCGGTGTTTCCTTTGTGGATAACAAGTCACGCTGCGAGCGCTAATGTAGGCTGCGTCGCATGGATTTGTGTTGTGGGATTGTTGTGAGCTCCTTCTGAAGCTTTTCCTGTAATTAAGGTATTTATTCAGGTGTGAGAGAGGGAGTTGCTGTTGTCTAGTAAGATCTGAGTCTGCAGCGCGTCTCCGAGGGCTGTTTATAGGGGGTTACCTTACAAAGTCAAGTTAATAACTCAGTGTTTTCCTTCATCCCATCCTGCACCCATCGCTGGTATTGCCAATGTCTCACTGGAGTTTACACGCCATAATCCAGACATTGCTGAGGATTTTAGCAGCTACCTAAAGGGGCTGTGGTTGGAACTGAAAACCGTGCCGCTTTCATTCCTTGAGATCAGTTGGGATTCCTTAATTGGGATGAATGTGGCATTGGGGGAGAGGTTGGCGGCACCATCTATCAATTCTACCAATGACAAATGGTAGGAAGTGGCATCCTCCCACTGCCTGGCATCTTCCACTGCACACCTCATTATCCTTCGGCCGGCTTCGTCTGGACTGTGTTCATCCCTAATGATGGCGACGTGAAGTTTCGGCAGTGTTATTTGTTTATTAACTGCCCACTCCCTCCTGGAGTAGCGATGGGGCACATTTCCAAGACATTGTGGGTTGCTAGGTCTGGACTGATGGTTGCAAGATCAGTGCTGCGTCCAGCTCTGGAGTCCCCAGCACAAAAAGGCCATGGAGCTGCTGGAGCGGGTCCAGAGGAGGCCACGTTGATGCTGAGGGGCTGGAGCAGCTCTGCTATGGGGACAGCTGAGAGAGTTGGGGCTGTTCAGCCTGGAGAAGAAAAGGCTCTGGGGGGACCTTACAGCAACCTGCCAGGACCTGAGAGGTGCCTATGAGAAATCTGGGGAAGAGCTGTTCACCAGGGCATGGAGCAGTAGGACAAGGGGTGATGGTTTTAAACTAGAAAAGGGCAGGTTTAGGTTGGATCTGAGGAAAAAGCTCTTCCCCATGAGGTGGTGGATCACTGGCACAGGTTGCCCAGAGGTGGTGCAGGCCCCATCCCTGGAGATACTCAAGGCCAGGCTTGCTGGGCTCTGAGCACCCTGATCTGGTGACAACGTCCCTGCTACTGCAGGGTTGGACTGGAGGAGCTGTAAAGGTCCCCTCCAACCCAACACATTTGTGATTCAAAGATGAGGGGGAAGGATGTCACCATTGGTATTGCCCTCACGGCCTCACTGTCCATGCCAGTCACAGCTCACTTGTCCACCAAGTCAAGTAATCTCCTCAAAGACTTCTGACGAGTTAATAAGGATTGATCGGTGTTTCAGGAGATCGTGTTGACTGTTCTTAATGAACCTGGGCATTTTCGAGCCTTTCCTTCCCTTTAAAAATGAGCTTCCAAATAAATACTCTTCTAGCAGTCGATGGGCAGCCGATTCTTTCTACATATCCCCAATATCCATTATTATTTTGATTAAAGGAGTTATCCCTCCAGCTTTCATGATGGTCACACGTGTTGGTTTTTGGAGGCAAAAGCAGAAGTTTACACTCAGTCCTAAATTAAATTTAATTACAACTAACTGTCTCGTTGAGTGATGGCTTGAGAAAGCACATTCAGGCTTGATTTTTGTGGAAGATCTGTAAGATTTAGTTGCCATCTGAAAACAGCCAGATCTTGAATAGTACAAATAAAGATGGGAAGAGCCTTTCAACAGGAGCCCTCAGAGCAATGAAATTAGTGACATTTTGCACAAAAAACCCCGACCGATCACGGACGGCGCCTTAGATAATCCACCCTACTGGCTGTGGAAAAGAGATGTCAGCGTAATGGGGCCTTCCCTGAACCTTCCCTGCTTCTTCCTGTGTAAATACCCAAAGACTCGCACTCCCTGTTCCCTGTCTTACCCATTTTAAGGTAAATCTGTAAAAGCAAAGTCCTGTGTTGCCGTTGCTTCCTCTGGCTGTTCAGTCCCGTGTGTGCACGTTCCCCTCTGCCCCCTGATGCTTTGTGTCAGTTTGAAGATCCCCGAAGCCGTTGTTGACCATTTCTCGTGTTATCCACACACCCCCTAATTCCTCTTCTCCTCTCCCCGGGGATCCGGTCCCTGACTTAGGCAAATCCTCATCCTCTTCATTCGCCGACGCAGATGCAAAAGTAAATATTGTAAGTGTAGGTGTCAGCTTCTTATCCTCTCCTGCCTCCAATTTCCCTCTGTCACTCTTATCTGTGCCATATCCACTTATCTGCTGTGTACATAGAGTGGTCTTCACTGGTTTTGTAAAAGCCGGGAGATTCTCCATCATTAACTGTCTTTGCTCCTTTAATTACGTACTTGCATGTTTACCTTCCCCAGCCCATGCCCCCTGCTTCTAACACATCCCTACTTCTAAGCGGGTGAGTTTTCTCTGTACGCCGCTTTGATTCGAGACACCGCCGCACCAAAATCACGCGTTTTGGAAACTCAAAGCCTGGGGCTGTTTGAAGCTGAACCCGAATTCTGCGTCCAGCCAACGATTTTTGTCTCTGCTTTGAGCGCTGCCGTGAGTCTTTGGATGGTGCACATGCAAGAGAGTATAATGTAGAATATATATAGATATATAAAATCACAGAATCACAGAATGGCTCGGTTGGAAAAGCCCTCTGAGATCATCACGTCCAACCGTTCCTGTCTACCCCCTAAACCATATCCTTAAGTACCTCGTCTACCCGCTCTTTAAATACATCCAGGGATGGTGACTCCACCACCTCCCTGGGCAGCCTGTTCCAGCTTCTGACGACCCTCTCAGTAAAGAACTTCCTCCTTATCTCTGACCTGAACCTCCCTTGGCACAGCTTGGTGCCGTTTCCCCTTGTTCTATCCCCCATCACCTGGGAGAAGAGCCCAGCACCCACCTCTCCACAAGCTCCCTTGAGGCAGTTGTAGGTGGTGATGAGGTCTCCCCAATGTAGAATATAACACCATTGCAGCCCTCGTAGCGATGCCTGTGTGAAATCAAGGGTGGGTTTTTATGCATCTGTATCTTGATTTTCCTGCCTGTGAGAGGGAAATGGCATTTCCTACAGAGGAAAGACTCATGCAAATGGAAGCTGCTCCAGAGGACGGCCAAGTGGGAGCTGAGCTGCCCTTTCCGTTGTGTTTTGGGGTATTTTTGTATGCAGGAGTATTTCGGGAGATGCACATGTGTGGTTTAAGCCAGAACATGAACACTAAACCCACAAAATATTTGGGAGCATCTCCCTCCTCGGCGAGCCGCATCCCTGGTGGATGCTCCATGCTCTGCGCTCAGAGCTGATCTACCCCAAGCCCCATGGTTTGTGGTGTGATCATCCCCAATGTTATAACCCACTTATAAATGTTTTTTTTACCTGCCAACGCCACACAATGGTGTTTATTACATGGCAGCTCCCATCAGCTGTGGAAGACGCCTCGCTGCGTGATGCACAGCAATGCTAAACGTCGGCGTAGCGCGAGGGCTCTGCTTTCCGCACGATGCAGCGGTTTGTAATTTCAGGATCAATACGATGATGTGTTTTTTGCATTTTAATGAATAAACCACGCTGGTGTTTGTTGTTTACCTGCTTTCTGATTTTTTAACAAGTGGCTCTAGTGATAATTACCAAAGTTCTGTAGTCGCAGAAGGAGGAGGGAGAGCGGGGAGGGGGAAGAAAACCTGGATCCTTCATAACTATCCAACTGGGCAATTATCTCCATACTGTATGTGCTGCTTTTCTATAAATGTTGAAATTCAGTAATTACCACTAGAGCCAGCCGTGACATTTCGAAAGCAGATACATAACAAATAGGGATGCCATGGAGTCATTAAAATTCAGATATCAAAACAGCTCTCCCTATTCTTCTTTGCATGAATCCGTCTCTTTGTTTCATGACGAATTCAGTTGCCAATTAAATACCTTTTCTTTCCTTTTCTTCTTTTTTTCAGGTTTTTTTCTTTTTTTGCTTTTCTCTTTTCCTTTTACAAATGAATTCTCATCTCCATGAAAGGAGCTGCATTGACAGTCGTGACAGTTGGTGCCTTAGGAGGAAACATGGGTGGGCTTAGTCCTTCCTGAGGATCCCAGCCAGCACCTCCCCAGCTTTGGAAATAGCGAGGTCGTATCCAAAATTTAGGAAGAAAGGACATTTTTCCCATTAACTCCCCTTTTCTCCTTCCAGCACCATTTTTCCTTCTCATCCCGTAAGGAAAAAAAATCTTTTGAGGTTGCTAATAACTTCAAGAATTCTTATTTTTTGCCTGTCCCGCCAGGGCTCTGCTTTCCTCACCGCCAGGAACAGCTCATTTATTTCCCAAATCGTTATTCCTGCTGCGCTCTCGTAGCAGCCGCTGGCATCTGGCAGTTGTGGTTGGGGTTTTTTTGATAACAATGTTGTCTTGTTTACGGGTTTGACTCCTGGAAGACAGGATTTGATGGCTCCCAATCAGTCGCTAATGAAACGGGGGGATTGACAGCGAGGAATTGATCCCTCCTTTGTAATCCCGGAGCAGGCAGACGTGTTTGCTTCTGAACCTGTCAGCGGGCTGTGTGTAAACCAGGGCTGATGAGGAACCCGGGCGCTGAAAACACGGGGAACAGCGGTTTTGTACACCTCACGCGGAGGAAAACCTGTAGGGTTTCTGCGTCTCCTCTCTTCCCATATCTGAGTGCTGCTCGTGTAGTTTTCCATTAATGTCTCTTACAGACATGTTTTGAGACATGGCGACATACATCAAGGTAGTCACAGAATCACAGAATGTCAGGAGTTGGAAGGGACCTGGAAAGCTCCCCCAGTGCAACCCCTGCCACAGCAGGATCACCAGAGCAGTCACACAGGAACACGGCCAGGGCTTTGGGTGTCTCCACACCAGGAGGCTACACAACCTCT
>NW_010203701.1:11990-14451 GCF_000695765.1 Mesitornis unicolor | reverse complement strand
ACAAAGTTTGGCCTCATCTTCAGCTTGAACCTCCTGTGCTCCAGCTTGGGACCATTGCCCCTTGTCCTGGCATTGGCCATCCCAGAGCAGAGCCTGGCTCCTTCCTCCTGACACTGCCCTTTCCAATTGATCCCAGGAATGAGGGCACCCCTCAGGCTCCTCTGCTCCAAGCTCAAGAGCCCCAGCTCCCTCAGCCGCTCCTCAGCAGGAGATGCTCCACTCCCTCCATCACTTTGTGGCCCTGCTGGACTCTTTCAAGCAGTTCCTGTCCTTGACCTGAGGGCCCAGCACTGGACACAAGATTGCAGCTGTGGTGTGAGCAGGGCAGAGCAGAGGGGCAGGAGAACCTCTCTGCTCTACAACCACCCCTTCTCATCCACCCCAGGATGGCATTGGCCTGATCCTCATGTGAGGGGAAGCACCAAGAGCCTAAATATAATGATAACGAAGGGGCTTGGAGAGGTCCATGCTCCTAATACCCCATGGCTTTTGTCTCTCATAGCTTTACTCTGCACGTTTGCCCATAGCAAGAGTCTCCTCACCTCTTGTACAACACCTTGACCTCTCTATATCTGGCAGATCATTGTATCCTTAAAAAAACAGTCCAGAAGATGTCATTTTGTACTGTGCTAAAGGAGGAGCTGCGTTGACTCATACAATTTTAAGAGGCCTCACGTCCACCCATGGACATCTTCCATTACTGCTCCGTCAGCAAAGCCTTCAACGAGGCCCATTCAAGCAGAGCTTATCTAAGGTTTATTCTCCAGCCTGATGCGTGTGCGTTAAGGTGAATAGGAATTATACTCACTTCAAGGAGAGATGAGGCCCTTGTGTTGACTACATTATCATTTATACTAACAAAAAGAGCTTAAAATGTTAGCATATTCTTTTGAAAACGGAGCTTTGCATCCTATTAAGAGGAAGGAAACACAACCCGCGGCGCATTATATTTCCAAGCGCCTGTCAAGAAACGCTTACGGCTGTCGCCTGCTTACTGAGCATCCAGCTAGAGGAATAAATTGGGAATTGCTGATCCCCTCACCAAGAGACAAGAGATGCCGTTCAGTTAAAACGCCAAATATTGGGTAGAAACTCAGGGAAATGGGGCTTTGGGTGCTGCAGAAGTTTGCTCGTGTGGGAGGCGTGAGTAGAAACGCGTCTTCCAGCTTGGTTTTGGAGGGTGGAGGAGTTTGGCCGGGATTCCCTCAGCTTGCGGCACTGTGGGTTTTGGCAGGGTAATTTCTAGCCTGGCTGGAACAGAGAGGAAAAGCAAACTTCATTTAACCTCTGCGCCTCGGGCTCCGGTTTGGGAAAAACACTTAAACATCGAGATTACATCCTACTGGTATCAGATGGATGGTTTGAGTGCGAGGGAATAAGCTGAAAGACTTCGGTTTCGGGGGAAATAACTGTAATATACAGCACGTGGCTCTCTTGCTGGTGTGTCATGGGCTAAACTGGCTGTGGGGGCGATGCCTCCCGTTCCCTTAAGCTGCTCATCCCTCCCCTGAGGAAGGCAGCGAGTTCAGTGCAAGCAGAGTCTTTGTTTTAAGGAAAAATGAAAGAAAACGCTAAATCCCAAACAGCAAAACTCAAAAAGCCCTTCCCCAACCAGGGCTTTAGGAGATAAGCTGCTGCTCGACAATTTGTTAACTTGAACTTTCAGCACTACCGGCAGCCTTTCTAGATCCCAAATCTGCCTTGAGGGGAGGAAACAAGATCTAGGACGCATCCAGGAGGTGCTGAGCCGCTTCATCGGCTGCTGTGTATGGGGTCTGAGTCCTGCATCAGATCTGGGAGGAGATCCCTCGTGCACCCTTCATGCTCTTTGCCACCTCTGCCAAATTGCACAAGTGCAGCTCCTGTAGCAACTCAAGCTCGTTTTTTGGGTGAGAGCAGATGTTTTTTCATTTGGAGAAGGGCTCAGCACAGCATCCTCCAAGTGCAGCTTCCCTGAGCTGGAAAACAAGCGAGGGTTTCTAAAACACACCATTTTGATTCCTGTAAAGGCCCCGCAGCTCAGAGCATGTGTACAACCACCTGCTGATGAGTTTGTCTCCAGGTTGAGCTCTTTGGTTGCTGTAAAGCATTGCAGATTTGGGTTCGCCAGCAGAGCAGGAGTTGTATACGGGGTGAAGCGGTGGACATGGATGTGCTCTTACAGATCTCCATGAGGTGAGGTGAGAAATGACAGCAGGTGAGAAATGACATTGGACAGGGTTGGATCCATCTTCATTGGCATCCGCGTTTTCTCAGTGCAGGTCCGTGCACGCCGACACGTGCTGCATCCGTCTCCACGAGTGTGTGCAGGTGAGATGAAGACGTCTCGCTGTCCTTTCTCATCACGGCGCTGCATCCCAGATCCCGCTGATAGGCAGAGCAGCGTTCCCTTCCCTGTCCACTTTGATTAATTTGGTGCCTCGTCTCCGGTGTCTGTGAATTTGTCTTGGTTTCGCTCTTC
>NW_010203701.1:0-11959 GCF_000695765.1 Mesitornis unicolor | reverse complement strand
AAGTTTCTCCGTGTCCTTTTACTCACCCTGCTGCTGTAAAGCCCTATCTGGCTTCATCCCTATCAGGAGATGAAGTGCTAAGTCCCAGAGCACGAAATCCGGTGGCGAATCCTCTTTCTAAGACTCCAGAAACCGTTGCTAACACCAGTGCACCGGCCTGAGAACCGCCAAAACCGCCGCAGCTTGCAGGCACTTCAAACCCAGCGCTATCAGGAGGGCTTTGGGCTTGCACAAAGTGCTTTCAGCTTTAACACAGAGGAGGGAATAAAAGCTCAGCAACAGCAAAGTCCGCTGGAAAGGTTCCTTGTGTGTGCAGTAAGATAATATATGGTAATGAGGACAGCACCGACTTGCTGTAAGTTACAAGAACTTATCACTGCTCTCTGCTGTTGCGGCACATTCCCGGGATTCGCTCTCGCCGAAGCAGCGTGAACAGATTTATTTTGTGTTGTTGGACTGTCAAGCCACTGCCGAGCAACAACTTCCCGATGAGCACTTCTCTGGGCTGCAGAAGTTGTGCATTACACGCTTTTAGTCCCTGGCAAGAGCTGAACCCATCCTGCTCTGTGCTTGCCGCGTCTGGTCAGCATCTTGGCATGAGCCTCCCTCTTCCCAACCCCATGAGGCTGTTACTGAGACATATATCAATTTATTTCTAGTGGCGGAGTGTGCCTGAGCAACTGAGCGTGTAATCACGGCAAAGAGGGAAGCACTTTATTGCTGATCCCTAATGTGATGTTTGCTGGGTTGGTTGAGTTGGTTGGGTTGATTGGGTTGGTTGGGTTCATTGGATTGGTTGGGCTGGTTGGGCTGGTTGGGTTGGTTGTTCTGGTTGGGTTGGTTGGGTTGGTTGGGTTGGATTGCTTGGGTTGGTTGGGCTGGTTGGGCTGGTTGGGCTGGTTGGGTTGGTTGGGCTGGTTGGGTTGGTTGGGTTGGTTGGGCTGGTTGGGCTGGTTGGGTTGGTTGGGCTGGTTGGATTGCTTGGGTTGCTTGGGCTGGTTGGGCTGGTTGGGTTGATTGGGCTGGTTGGGTTGATTGGGTTGGTTGGGTTGGTTGGGTTCATTGGATTGGTTGAGTTGGTTGTTCTGGTTGGGTTGGTTGGGTTGCTTGGGTTGCTTGGGTTGGTCTGGAAGGAGGTTGAAGAACAGGAGGTGGCCCATGCGAGTGGACGCGTTATGGTGGGACATCTCCTTGCCTGATGGGTCAGCGTCTCTTTTTCTGGGGAGAAAAAGGCCCTGTTGCTGTCCCTGGCAATGGGGATTTGGGTTTATAGGTGTTGGGAGTGACTTCAGTGTGGAAACCATCTCCATTTGACCACGCAGACCACGTGGAGCTGGGTGGCTGTAGGTGATGGTGTCACTGACACCCTGAAAATGTCCCCATCAAGGCGGTCTCCTGCAGCAGGCGGGGGGTTCAGCCCTCACATGAACAGAGATAACTCCTGTGGGAGCAGGAGCTCCTCTTGGATGTGCAGTAAAAGGGAAAAGACTGAATTGGAGCCATGGAGATGAAACGCATGAGGAGACCGGGAGGAGAGCCCAGGCTTTTGTGTCATTGATCTTCAGCTTTCGTTTAGGCCTGAAAAGGTAAAAATAATGGCAGCTCCTCAGCATTCACGGCTGAATTACCTTTTATTTTCCCTTTCCTTTGGCTCTGGTGAATATATACAGCAGTTTATTTCTTCTTACGGTGTGTGTCGCACATGTAGGTCTGGTCTGCGTGGCTTTTTTTCTGGATTAATACAACTAGCGGGTAGGAGTTTAACCCCACAGAGCCCGGTATCGCAGCATTCGGGCTGGAAAGTTTTGCTCTTATTTTTTTTAATATTCCGATAGAGTTTGAGACTGTATCAAGAAACTTCTTTGAAAAGGAAATAAGCCCATAAATTATGGCACAGTCTTTGCGGAAAGGCAAAAGATTGTTTAAACGCGTTATTTGCTGACCTTGACAGTTTACTTGTAATGTTATTTAAACATTTGGTTTCGCAGGGCGGTGTTCTTACTTATTTATTTAATAAGCTGCCAGCTTACAAATTGCAAAACTTCTGCTGTTCCTCTTATCTTCTGCAGAACCACTGAGATGGCAAAATATATTCTCTGTCTCAACAATTCGCTCTGTATTTGCATGAGGAAATTGGAAAGCAAGTTGTTTTTCTTCGTTTGCATGACAATACCCGGAGCGCAGTACAATTCGCCGTTTAATTTGCCGTAGTTAGTGTGCGAGAAGAATGGGCCCAGCAGTTTGGCTCCGTTTTGTGGCTTATTGTAATTAAAATTGATTTATAAGTAAAAAAGAAATCTAAACCTACCTGTTTATTCAGCACATTGTCGACCCGCGGAGCACAACGGTTGGGGTCACCCGGTTCAGGTCTCCCAGCCACTTAAATCTGCTGAATTAAGTTTTCAAGGTTGAGCTTCTAATTAGGGCAAAATATTGCCGAGTGGATGACGGTGGAAAATATCAGACCCGAAATTGGAGTAGGCAGCAACAACGGTTGCTGGACCCGATGAGGAGCATCAACCAGGGACAGGGACCAAGGGCATCCTTACTGGGTGTGATAGCAAGGTATTTGTACTCCCAATTTTGGGTTGTTTTGGTGTTATTTAGTCAACGGGCAGAAACAGGCGAGCCCAGCGGATGATTTGTCTTGGCTGGAAATGGGCGTTGGAGGAGACTTTCCTGCTCAAAGTGCTCATTTCTCTCTTTTGACTGCAAAAGAAATCTCAGGTGACTGCTCCATCCCTCAGTGTCTGACTGGAGCTATCTGTCCTGCTCGCTTCAAACAACTTTGAAGCTTTTCGGTGCTTTCTGAGTGTTTGAAGAGGAATTGAATTTCCTGACTCTGGCTGTACGTCACTGGATTAATCCTTGAGCTGGAAACAATCTGTTTCAAGTGAGACAGCGCGGTCGTAATTATGAAGCTGTTGAGACAACACGAAGTGTTTTGGACAACTGGTTTGGTCACGAAGGAGTTTTGAAAGGCAGATTTAGGCCGATGCCAAATAGGCTTTGAAAATCCCACTATTTACTCTTCGGAATATGCAGGAGCAGAGATTTTTTAAGTAATCCCTGTACTTCTCCAGCACAAAGAAATATTAACATTAGATAGCGATCGTCTGACTTTGTCAAAGAATAAATAAGGCCAGAAAGATTGAAGGGTTGGAGGAGGCTGCGCAGCGAATGAAAATCCATTTTGTTTGCCCTCTAAAAGCACAGGCCAAGGTTGGGGAAAGGCTGAAGTGTTGGACTTTTTAAATACGGGTCACCGAGGAGGAGCTAAAGGAAACACGTGCCCACATCCTTAATGCCTGTCGTTACCCTGAGTGTGGTTTTCCCTTGTGTTCAAGTGCTGGGGGTGTCAGAGACTGGGAATTATATTTTAGGGGGTGAAAGAGGAGAGATAGAGCAGCCTAAGAGTAAAACACTCCTTCAGTGCTGCTTCAGGACTGGGATTCATTTCAAACATTCATTATCTGTGATAAGGTGTCCCCTAAAAGAAGGGATTTCTCCACCCATCATGCAGCTACTGCCAGTTGGATAGAAAATGACTGCAAGACATTATTTATTATTATTTATTTTACATTTCCATCACAGATCAACCCCTTGGGCTGTCAGAACGGTTGGGACATGCTGCCCATGTCCTCCCAAAGGGACCTGGGGCTGGGGTTGCTGCCCCTCAAACCCAGCCCAAAAAGAGATGCTGCCAGAGGAGGGAGGGTAGCCAAAAAGCCCAAATTTTTCTTATCTGTATGTAGCAAGCAATGTTGGCCATTTATATTTCAGGGGAGACCTGGCTTTATAAAGCATTCATGAGCTTGGCCTCCCGGTATGCAGGTTTTTTCCTCCCTGGTTATTAGGAAATATTCAAATACTGCAAACAAATGTCAGTCTGCAGAATATTCATGAAATCTCCTGCTCCAGCCGGTCCCCCAAGTCGCTGCTGGCTGGAATACATCACGCTAATGCTGATTGCCTGCGTTTAGGGTTGAATAAAGATATTGCGCTAAATACGCGCAGAAACGCTTTTCTAATTTGGAGGCGCTGGGAATTGGGGAGGCTCAGATGAGCCCCGGTGCCAGGGCGCTGCTAATGGATGTGGGTTTTAATCTCTGGATATCCAGGGTGAAATTGGGCTCCTCTGACTCTTTAAATTCCTGCCCAAACGTTTCATCTTTGGTCAAGAAGAGCAAACGACATCCTGAAACATGAGGAAAATACCAAAGTTTTGGAAACGGGAACCTCATTTTAAAGTAGATCAAAATAAAACCAAAAACCCACCCAAACAAACCACCTCAGATGAGTTGTGTTGTTTCCTTTCAACATATGCTATCATGAGACTTGGCTACTTTGGAAATAACGTTTCACTTCAAAATAAGCCAAATTAGCCAGAAAAGGATGTGTATGGACTTGATGAATCCTTGGTCAAGCTGGAAACAGTTTTGCAAATAAAATAAATTCTCCAGACAAAATAATGTAACATTTGGGCAGAAAAAGGGAAATTTTAGCACTTGGCCTATAATTTTCCTTCTGGGTTTGGATGATGTACAGGAGAGGTGAGGGTTGAAAGAGAAAACTTCATCCCCAGAGAGCGAAATCAGGGAAGTGCTTTGGTGTGGCCATCAGAGATCTGATGAAACCCAGTGAAGCTTCCAAATTCAAGCTCAAAAATTAGCACTAGGAGGCTAATTAGCACTCGGCACAATGTGCCAGGGTAAATTCTTTGTCATTGGCACCGTTTCAGTGGAAAGCAGCTGGTTTTGCTAACATTTTGTGGCCGTTGCTGCACGTTTCTAAGAAGAGCTTTGCAATACCACTTGCTTTTTAGTGACCGTCCTTAGCATGCAAGCCGCAGGGAGAAATAATTACATTTAATGGAAACGGTGGATTCCCAATGAAGATGTACGGTGCCTGAGGTGGAAAACCCTTCCCAGTCCCTGTACATCCACCGCCCCGGCTCGTGGTGCTGAGGGGCTTCACGTAATCTGACCCAAAATCGCTGCATTTTCATGAAATACTTCGCTCTTCTTCCACCACTGCACCCACTCGCAATGAAATGCCAGAGACCTTAAGCCTTGCTCCTAATTTGTCATTCCCTGTTAAAATTGCTGCATAAGGGTATTTGAAGAAGCCATTGCTCCCTGTGGATATTATCACTTAATCTTTTTATTTTTTCCCTCTTAATAAAAGCCAGGCATGAAAGTCACTCGCTGAAAACAAGCGTGTCCCGCGCCGCCGCTGTATCACAACAGCATTTGTTAAGATCACAGCTCATAACCACGGGGAGAGGTCTCTGCGGAGGGACTGAGAAGTAACTTTCTGTTTAGAGCCATTTACCTTCAGCTGTAATGTATTTAAGAAGGAAAATTGCCACTTACACTTGCAAAGCAAATTGGCTTGCGCTCGGTAATAGCTTTCTAGCGTCTGTCTAGGAAAGGTCATCCTGGAGCCTCCTGCGCTCTGCAGAGCTCGGTCTTGACGGGCAGGAGGGAAATCGCCATAATTTCCTCCCTCTATGGAGACCTCGGCACCGCCACGCTCAAGTTTGCCCAATTTCTCCATCCCCATCCTGGCTGGGATGCAGGTTTGTCCTTAAAGCAGGAGCCCCTCAACGTGAAACCCCCCAAACCCAGAGGATTTTCCCCTCCCTCCATCACCTCCCTCTTTGCAGAGGCATCGGTCCTGCTGCAAAAAGGGCCCATGCTCTCTTTTAACGTTATTAGCCATCGCCTTGGTAACAAATACAGATGTTGTGTTCGCAGTAGCACCGTTTCACTGGTCCCCAAGGAGTCTTTACCCTTGAGTGCGTTTAGCTAATAGCCAAACCAAAGCGAACATCAGACAAGCAGCTTGGGGAAGAGGCAGTGGCCTTTTTTTGCTCCAGAAATGCAAATTATCAGGTGGGGTAATGCGGCCGACTGTCCCCCCACGTGTAAATCGCACCCACTTGAAGCAAGCAGCGTTACCAGCCAGTGAAAGCCACTGTTGTGGCAAAGCTGGCAAAGCAATTATCTTAATAACTTAATCAAGTGGCAGCAGCTGTAATAACGCAGCTACGTGTGTGTTTGGAAGTGTTCTCACCTTTAGCAAAGCAGCAGTTTTGGGGAGCAGTGGGAGGCAGGAGAGTGGGTTTTGTTTCCAACACGTGAAGCAAAACCATCTTGGATAAACGTGGTTTGGGCTGTGGGCATCCGGCCTAAAAACACAATCAGAAATGGCTGGAAAAGAGACTAAAACATCCCCGAGAGCCAAAAAACAAGGACAAGAGGTGATAAAGGTGCTCATACTCTGGCAGATACAATCTTGAGAACAGGGACCAAGTCACGATGGCAGTAGCAGGAGCTCAGATTTAGGACGTGCATGTGTTACTGTGTCAATTGGAGGGGAGAAACCTGCTTCGAGGGGTGCAGAAATCCATCATTGCTGTGGGAGAGAGCTGCCCACTTCTATTTCTTCCCTTTATTAATGCTGCTTTGCATATCCCCAGCTCCTTGCTGAGCTTTCCTCTTGTCCTGTGCCACTTAAATTAGGATTTCATGCAGCAAAATCCGGCATTACCTTTCATTTCCTTCCGTAGTTTCCCTTGTAGCGATGCCCTGATGTCAGCCCAAACAGCAGCCAAAGTGCATGTCCCATTTTCTGTAGCTGCAGAGGGAGAGGGGTCACTTTCCTTTACCCAACCTCTTCCTTGCTTTATTGTGGTTGTTGCGGGGTTTTTTCCTTATTTCTTTTATCCCCCTTAACAGCGAGTCTCATCATCCTTGTCAAGTTGGGTTGAGATTCACTAAGAAATTCAGAAGTACTTAGGGAACACTGATTGATGGGCCAACGAAGCTGTCAAAACAGCTTAAGAAAATGAGGCTAAACCTGAAGATAATAATTAGTGAAATCGATAAGAAGGAAAAAGGCTGGGAGGCTTTTGGGCTGCTAGACCTAGTGGGGATCATAGAGGCAATCAGCACCCCGAGTAGAGACTGCTGGAAAATGAGCCGAGAGATCTGCTGCAAACTTTGAGGCAGACAAAGTTTGACGTTGTTTTCATCTTGTGCCAAACACTTTTGGGGAGGAAAAGGCAGAATACTCCTTGATGGATGTACCTTGAGAGCTGTCATTCGTATGCACTGTACCTTCATTTTCTGCTGTGGCAGGGTCTTTGCTGCTGGCTTCTCTCTTATATGGTGCTGTTAGGAGGGAACAGGAGGCTGAGGGAGCCCCAAATCACCCACCCTGGTTAACAGGAAAGGTAGGGCTATGTCAGGCTTTTCCTCACTGGTTGATCATGTTCTGATCAGAGGATGAAGGAAAGGACCTGGGCAGGCTGCAGAGGTGGGCCCATGCCGACCCCATGGGGTTCAAGAGGGCCAAGGGCAGGGTCCTGCAGCTGGGCAGGGGCAAGGCACAACACAAACCCAGGCTGGGGTGAGTGGATGAGAGCAGCACCGAGGAGAAGGGCCTGGGGTGTTGGATGATTAAAAACCTCAACATGAGCCAAAAATGAGCGCTGGCAGCCCAAAACCAACCCCATCCTGGGCTGCATCACAAGCAGTGTGGACAGCAGGGCCAGGGGGGGATTCTGCACCTCTGCTCTGCTCTGGTGAGACCCCACCTGGAAACTGCATCCAGCTCTGGAGTCCCCAGCACAAAAAGGCCATGGAGCTGCTGGAGCGGGTCCAGAGGAGGCCACGTTGATGCTGAGGGGCTGGAGCAGCTCTGCTATGGGGACAGCTGAGAGAGTTGGGGCTGTTCAGCCTGGAGAAGAGAAGGCTGTGGGGGGACCTTATAGTGACCTTCCAGGACCTGAGGGGCTACAGGAAAGCTGGGGAGGGACTTTTTACCAGGGCATGGAGTGATAGAACGAGGGGGAACGGTTTTAAACTGGAAAAGGGGAGATTTAGATGAGATATAAGAAATAAATTCATTATTATGAGAGTGGTGAGGCCCTGGCCCAGGTTGCCCAGAGAAGCTGTGGGTGCCCCCTCCCTGGCAGTGCCCAAGGCCAGGTTGGACGGGGCCTGGAGCAGCCTGGGCTGGTCGAGGTGTCCCCCCATGGCAGGGGTGGGACTGGGGGGGCTTTGAGGTCCCATCACACCCAAACCATTGATGATTCTGTGAATCTGAGATAACCAAAGGCAGTGCAGGTTGTTACATCCCCTGTTAGCTGATGAATCGAGGATTTGTACAGACCTGGGGAGCATCCATCCAATAGGTCTTTAAGGTTGAAAGAAACCCAGTGTAAGTTGTACGGCCCACGGGGTGTGTGATAGGGATGGTTGTAAGCAAAGACAGAGGTGAACTGGTAGAACAGAGCTAAACACATCTAGGAGTAAGGGTGGAGTAGCTGCGGCCAGCGTAGGAAGATGCCAAAACCAGGAGAGCCCTCATTTGAGGCTCAGATCTGCACAGACTGTTTTGGCGTTGCTTCTCCCCTGCAGCACTGATGGATTACTTTGGTTTCGGCGAACGCTGGACGTGAATACCAAATTCTTGGCAAAGTTTTGCGGGAGGAGCTCCTCACCGGTGCCGGGCACGTTGGGTGATGGGTAATGAGCGTGATGGAGTGCCTTTGCACTTGACACTCGTGTTTATAAATATGTATCTACATGCAGAGGAATTGTCTCAAGCTGGTCAAAACACAATTATTTCATTTTCCTCCCCATCCATGATTGTTGTTGTTTAGGAATAAATTGCCGCCGCCGCTGCTGATTTACAAGGGCAGGAATGACGGCATGAAATGGGCTCAGTGAAGTGATTTTGAATTTCCACTACAATTACTCTTCTCCTCAACCATATGATTCCCTTTTTCTCGCATGCACCAGCCAGGTCCTGGTTTTATTCTGCTCGCTGCTGTGTGCTCTGCCCGGGGAGGTTTTCCTGCCCTTACGGTGCAGCGAGCCCCGGGGCTGAGCATGCAGCAGCAAACCCCAAGTGCTAAATTGCACTTTAATAAAGGAAACCAGCAGAGGAGGAACGTCCCCAAATCCCACTGCGCTGGCACCAAGGGATGCTGATGCTCTGGTGAAGTCAAGAGTTAAGGCTCTGGATTTGTGTATAACTGTGTTGTGTGGGTAAATTCCTCCTCCTGGTACCTCAGTTTGCCATTACACCTTGGGTAAGGTCTTCTGACTCCAAATTGAACCCCTCCACAAGCCCACGTGCTCCTGTGGTGGTCACTGAACCCCTCAACAAGCCCACGTGCTCCTGTGGTGAGCCCTGAACCCCTCAACAGGCCCACGTGCTCCTCTTTGTGCCCCTCCAATGGGGTTTTCTATGTTCAGGCAGATAAATAAGACTTTGTGCATCACTATCAAAGCTCTTGGTGGCCCAAAGGGCAACCTGGTTATCAGAGAGGGGCTGTGGGCTTGGTAGGAACCTGGCCTTTAGGCTCTGTGTCCCCTTTAGTATCACTTAACCCCCTCTCAGGTCTTTCCTTCTCCTTTACCCGCGTCTGCAGGGGCTCTGACCCAAACCCAGCCTCCCAGGACACTGGGATTTTTGGTGATATCGCCAAATCAGGGCTATTTTCCCCCATCTTGCGTTTGTAAATGAAAGGTATGTGCTGGGGCCGCCAAAGTTATTAACAAAAATCGTAGCTCTGGTAACAAAGTGCTAATACAAAACCACGCCGGCTACGGCGAGCTCTAAGTAGTATAATAAATGTGAACATCTTGGGTAATGTGATTTATTATTGGCAGCATGAATAGGAAAATAATAAAACAATATAATGATTCTGCAAGAAAAATGAGGGTTTTTTTATTATTATTCATACTTCGCAGCCTGTTTACAAGGCAGGAATGAGGTCAGACTCTTAAACAGAGCCACAGATGCCACATCCCCGACGCTGTGCATATTGGGAGATGCAGTCCCCTTTCCCCCAAGTTCATTTGCGTGGGGAATTAGGCTCCCCAGTTTCATTAGCGCTAATAGACCTCGCCTGTTCCTGAGTGCCGAATTGATGACTGAAGCTGCTCTGCTTGATGGGTGAGCTGTTTTTCTGCTCCTTGGCACTGCTGTTTGGGAGTGGGATTTGTTGCTTTAGCTCAGGCTCGGAGATGGGCTTTGTGGCCAAAATGCTGTATTGTTATTTTAAATTATTCTGCTGAGAGGGAAACTGAGTCACGGGACGATGATGCAGCTGATGGGACGGGGCTGGTGGCAGGACCTGGGGGTCCATTTGGGGATGTTCCATCGGGATGCAGAGCCTGGTACAGGTGTTAGTGCATCACTATGGACACTGGCACCCCAGCACCCCCTTTTCCTTCCTTCCCTATGATCCTGCGTTTTTCCCAGGGATAAACCCATCGCCTTCCCTCTGTGGTACATCCCACAACTTCCCAAAGCAGCCTCCATCCCTCCTTTTCTTTTCCATTCGCCCTCTTGCCCAACGCGGCAACACTGAACAGAGACAGGGGTGAGCCACACTTATTTTTCCTCTTTATTTTGCATCAGCCCAGCTGCACTCAAGACCAATTGGATTTTTCATTACTGTGGCAGGTTACGATCCTTTGGTTACTTTTCCTGTAATTTTCATGTTTGCCTTTTAATATTTCTTATGAGATTGAAAGCTCCGGATAAGAGGTGGTAAGCTTTTGCTCAGCATGGTACAGAGGAACCACTTGAATTTGAATGAGGTCGGGAGATACTGGGGCTGCTCTGATGAAGGGAGGTGATGGAGCAGAGCACGGGAAGCAACGTCTACAAAAAAAAGGCATTTTTTAAGGCCCAGCGGTGCTAAATCACCGCGCTTTTATAATGACAGCTTCTGCTACCATCACCATCTCCCATGTTTTTTAGTCAACTCATTCTTTTAGGCGCTTCGTGTACAGACAGGTTTTTATAGAGAGAGAGATTTTCTATTTCTATAGAAATATATATCTGTATCTATTGTCAGCTGCAATTACAAAGAGCATCAAGCACATCTCTGGCTTCCCATATGGGGATCCCATAGCGGGTATGGGAACAGCACTGAGCCAAACCCCCCATTTCCCCTCCATGTGGGGCACTGGGAGGGCACTGGTACAGATTCACCGTGGTTTGAATGCTGCTGGTACCCGATTCCAGGTAATCCCTGGATGCTTTCTTAGAGAATTATGGCACCTTATTATGAAGAAAAGAGCATTTGGGGCTTTTTTCATGAGTAACCTGAAGCTTCCTTTCATGAAAACAGGGGCTTGTGGAGCCTCCTTTGTATCAGCAAGTGCGATAAAGCCAATTATCTTGCTTAAATGCCATTAAATGCTGCCCGTGGCGCTCAGCTGAAGCCACCTCCTGTGGCATTTCGGGGGTGGTGGTGCAGAGCAGCGTTGCGCCAAGCCACGGAGGGACACGGTGCGGGTCTGCAGGAAATCCCAGATATTGCATTGAAATGGAGCTGCTTGCATTAACTTTATAGAACTCATCAGTCTTTTTCCCCTGCCAGAAAGTCTCAGATGCGCCAAGGAATATTCAGGCCTCTTTTGGCGAGCGCCAGAGATAAGTGGATAATAAAACACACCTTGAAAATACTCTCCGTCCTATTATTAGCCACTTTCTTATTATACTCGTGAAGGAAAAAAAGAAATTTGAGTTATAAAGCAGTGATATTGTCAGTCCGTCGTGTCCCAGCGCTTGCAAAGGAAGTCTTACAATAATATTCTCACTGCTTTGCGTTGATTAGCTCCATTAATCAGTTGTTATAGCCTCAGCGATGTATTTCCACGAGTGTGCACTGTTTAAATCCCCAGTGAAACTTTGAAAAGGCCCAAAACCACCGCTTCAGCAGAAGGAGAGGAGGCAGAGCTGCAGAGATACCTGCTCCCCTTTGGAGAGGAGAGAAGCTCCCTGGAAAAGCAGCTGTTATTTACTCAGATCTGACCTAATTTTGGTCTCCCCTAGCCCTTGTTTCAAACACCTGGCTGCGGCATCACCCACAGACCCTTTATTGGGGTTTATTATTATAATTCTATATTATTATTGTTATTATTAT
>NW_010203700.1:33892-35659 GCF_000695765.1 Mesitornis unicolor | reverse complement strand
TTGCTTTCTCTGGTATCAAATGTTAGTACAAGGTCAAAGTCAGCCTTAGCTTTTCAGAATCAAGGCTATCAACTAAGGAGTGTCCACAGTCAGCACAGCTTGGCTAAGAAAAGAGGAGTAGTTCTCATTAAACGGCTCTCAACTCCTCATGCCTCTTCCGTTCAGATGGTTTCTTACTTGAGGCTGGCCCTGTACAGTCAGTACCTAACAGGATCAAGGTGGCCAACCAGCTCAAAATCTGTCGCATCTGCCCATAATATACTGTATAAACATTTAGCTTTCAAAATGCTGCACTTACTACTGAACAGTTATGACAGAAAGCCTCACTGTAAGGTGTGATCTAGAAATACTATATAAGGTAGCTAAATAGAGAGCACTCACTTGAACAGAGCAGGTCCAAACACAATGGCTAGGTTTTCCAGAGTCATGAAATTCACTGCACTGTATCTTGCTACCTTTAACAGGAAAGCAGACAGGAACTGCAGGAGGTTTTGATGGGCTTTGGGCAGGCACCTAAGCAACTGTCTCAGGTTCTCTATACAATCTGTTGTGTGGATTCTGTGCTCTGGGGGGAAAAAAAAGTTATTACACAGGTATTCCTACTAATAACACAATATCATCATTGACATGATTATAGATCTGAGAAAGAGGGAAGGGTTTAAAATATATTAGATAAAAGTAAATAATAAATAGGTCCTAAACAAGGAATTTGTGCACTAAATTTTAACAAGTTTTCACAAATTAAGTACCATGGATTTTCCAGATATTGTTTTACAGACACTGTTTCTGCTATTCTTCCTGTTTTAACAGAACCATATAGCACTTCCTGCCTTGTTTAATGGAATTGCAGGCAGTAGTCTTGTACCTGAACCCTTAAAGCTGCCTTTGAAGATGATACAAGACTGTCAGCCTTGACTGTCTCCAGAGATTTTACACATGCTGTATGACTCTCATTAAGAGGAATAAGAAATTGTACCCTTTCAGCCCCACATCATCTTCATTTCCTGACTAATTGGTAGCTCTCAGTCTCAAAATATTTTTGCTCTATAAATATTCAACTGTAGTTACACAAGAGAGGCTTCAAAATCTAAATCGGGATACTTTGCATTTTTTTTTGTTCTCATTCTTCAAAGAAGAGTTACAAGGCAGAATATGGGTTCACAAACAACTCAGCAGTTCAGAATTAGTATGACTAAGTCTAATGATTATTAGAACTGAGATGTCAGTACTGGTCAGAAACTGGCAGCTGATGCTCACATTTGCCATAGATCACTAGGACACATCTGTGTACCTTTGACACTGTAATAGCAAATCATGTCCTAAAGGGAAATTTAAGCCCTAAAAAATACATTTCAGAAAGCAAATATGCATGATGCTATTAATGAGAGATATGGAAAAGGGGATGAAGATAGAAGAAGATAGGGAAAAAAAAACAACCCAAACAACAACAGAACCCAAACAGCAAGACTGTCCTGCAAAAGATGTAGATATTTCAGTACAGACTTTCATAGCTGATGTGGTGGGTTTTTTTTTAAGATGTAGATAACTTGGCACTTAGCAGATGAAGTTTGAACAAAAGCAATCTGCAATCTAAACCACAAAACCCACTTATTTGTGTGCAAACACCGGAATTACTTATCACAAGAAATCACTGGGCAGAATCTGAACGCGTTAGCTCAGCCATTAGAGACATGCATTAGAGACATGCATAACGAACTAGACAGTGTATTACTAGGCAGTGTATTGGCTTTGCATTTTGAATGCTTC
>NW_010203700.1:29146-33861 GCF_000695765.1 Mesitornis unicolor | reverse complement strand
CTGCTGAACAAGAAGACTATAAGAAAACTTTTTAAGTACTAAATAATAACAGGGATGTAAAAAAGGCTCCTGTACAAGGGAAGGTTAAATAGAGAAGGAGGCTTCACCTTGGAGAAGAGAGAAGTGAGGCAGTGGCTATATAGACGCACAAGCAGCATTATGGTGATTAGATTAAAGATAAGAATGTTATCTCAGTAACAAGAGATCCAGTTTAAAAAGAAAGCATGCAAAAGAGGTACTTTCTCAAAGAACACAGGGTTATATTGCAGAATGCCCCGCCACAGGATGTTGGGGAGTCCAAAAGCCTTAATGAATCAAAAAAATTATGACAGACAGGTTAATGGAAGAGTGGCCATCAAAAGCAATTAAACATCAGTCGCATGTTAAGGAAACTTAAATCCTTGCTTATAGGAAGGTGCAATTATCTGTCACTGTCAGAGAAAGGGCAGAAGCTTGGATGGTGCCAGTTCCATACCTTGGAAAGTTTTTAGCAAGCCAGAACAAACGTTGTCTGGAAAAACAGCCACTGGCAGCTCTTTCAGAAAGAGTTTCAGGAGACTTGCCACAGAATAAACATCTCCATCATTAATAAGGTCTACTTTTTCTCCTTGATTGTATTTCTGCTTCAATTCCTTGATTTTATTTACTGAGCCACTGATTCGAAATATACCAACATGCTCCAGACCTGCTTAAGAAGAAATATGAAACAATAAGTAATGGTTGCATTACCATACCTGTGCGATGAGAACCGGATCTCAAAAAGCAAGAGCTCCCCTAAGAAAGCACAATAATCATAAAAAATAGACTTTTCAGTAGTTACAGCTTAAACAAAGCTGTAGAGCTTTGTTGTACAAAGAAAAGTACAGCTTAAACAAAGAATAACAGTTTTCAGAGACCAAACAGAGAAAATACAAACTTACCAAACACTTCTAGGTACTCCACCATCTGTGTCACAAGAAAAGGAACTGCACATGGTGTTGCGTCCTGTATGAGAGTTTCCAGAGGAACACCAAATGTGCTGCTTTCTCTGCTGACTGGTAGATCTGGTGAGACTTTATGTGTTGTGTGCCTGACTTGAACAGAAGATAATGATTTCTGGGAAATACAAACAGGCAAGTCATAAGCAGAAGCTGGTTTTTAATATTTTAAGGTCTAAGGGTCTACATCCTAGGTAAAATTATTGTCATGATAGCATCTTAAGTACAGACTTTGCTTCTACTGCATGTTCTGTAAGCTGAGCTTACATGTGTTAAGTCCTAATAAAAGCCATTCACATCTACATTCAGGGAAAATGGAGATCCAGGTCAAGGCAGATGCCCTATTTAGAGCAGTGAGGTGTCACTAAACCCTTCCTCAAGAAGAGTCCCAAAGGTCAGGAAAAAGGCTGACCGTGTACTAGTGCACAACCTTCTAACTCTGTGAAATTTGTGAATTTCTACCCAATTTACCAAGATAAAAAATGCAAGATTCATGGAGGAGCCAGAAGAGCAATTCAAGCAGCAGCCACGGTGCAAGCCTGGTAAAGAGCTTTGATCTGCTTGCCCGATTATTGCGAATTTCTCACCCCAACAACCAACACAAAAACATATGTAAGAAATCATGAACAACCTGCACTCAGGAGCTCTATTTCCATCTTGTTAGGATGGAGAGGTTGCCCAGAACGTGGGCTGAAACGAACGTGGTGTATTGCCTCTGGTGCCTGCACCCTGGGGCTGCAGTGGGGCTGAGGGGGCTCCGCAGTGAGGAGAGGGAGGGACTGCCCTGCGCAGGGCACAGACGATTCTGGCTGGTTCTGGCAGGGCCCCCTGAGCCCCTCAGTCCCACAGATGGTGCCTCAGGGGGATGTATTTAAGAAAGGGAGAAATGCCACCTTGCCACGAGGAGCCCTCAGTCCCTTGTCCTCTTTTCCTCCAATTCCACCCTCCCTGCTTTTTACCTTATAAGCAGTGAGCACTCCTCACTGTGCTCCACTTTGTCCTCATTTTCCTATCAGCCAGGCTGCACTCAGTCACAAAGGAGAGAGCCCATTTCTACCAGCCATAAATTTTACACCATGCAATAAGAGCATAAGGCCAAACGGGGAACACTCGGATTTACCAGTTCTGCATCAGGATTATTTAAACTGTACCTGCATTTCTTTGTAAAGGAGGGTTTCAATTTTTTTATAGCATCATCCCAATATATTCTAAAACTAGCCTCTTCTTAAATCTTTTTTTTTACTATGTTTTCAGAGGAGAAAAGGAAATACTTTCCTATAGGTTTGTAGCTGAACCACAGTAGAAAAGCTGTTTTTCAGCTCATAACTTGCATGCCTCCAGCAATGCCACAAGCCAGAGCTCAAGAAGGCCGTGTCCAGCCACGCTGCCATGGCAAACACACACAAACATGCGCTGAAACACCTAGACCCCATTTCACTCTTCCAGTACACAAGCAAGATTAGAATGTGATATTAATGATAAAGCATTAATAACTTCCTAAAAGGAACCAATATCAGCATGAACCAAACTTATTTTACAGCATTTTTATATACAAGCTGCAAGTTGTCTAAAAAAGCCTGTAAGTATCTACGATACATTACTCTAAATACCTCCTCTTTCCCTCTTCAGATGGAGCCATCTCAGAAAGAAGAAAAGTTGTAAGAAAGAATTCAAGAAGCTGGATTTAAGTTCACTTACACAAATTGAAAGAGAAGCGCTTGCTCCCATGACAGACTGCAGGGGAGCTTCAGTATTTCAGCTGTACTGCTCAGAAGGCACCTTCACCTTTCTTCCCCTCACAAATCCACACAGCCTGGCCAAAGCTAACTGCAGCCATTTTGCTGTTCCTCTGTAATTAATTTATCATAGCGTAATTCCTAGGCATCATCTTCATCAGTAGTTTCTCTCCAGATTTTGTCAAAGGTAGAAATTAATTGCTAGTAGAAGTGGATTCCTTGTAGCCAACGCTGGCCTCTGGAGTCATTGCACAGGCTGACGGATGTGTTACCATCAGGAGATGTTTCCATGGCACCTAACACGCGCAGTGGCACAGCTTCCTGAAGCACACTGATTGTGTGTTTAATATTTACTTTTGAGGGATTTTTTCAACGCAGGTTCGTAGATATTCATGCTTCCTGCTGTCCATTCTGCTTGCTAGCAGCAGTAAGTAAAATATTTTGAGATGGCCCATAGTGTATACATATTATAGATAGATGTTTATATAACACCTGCACAACCATTTTGGTAAACATAGGAGCAAGGATCCATGCAACCTTTGAAATATGGAAGATGTAGATGCCGTTAATGCCAACATCTTGTGTTATAACTCTTTCAGATACAAAACCTCTCCTAGGAAATAACCCACAACAAAGAAAGTAATGTTGCAGTTAAATCTAATCGGGGGAGATTCTTGATACAAATTTGGTAAGTACATACAAAAAATCGAAACACAGAAGGTAAAAAAAAATACACTCAGACTCACTTATGGAGTACTAGAAAAAATATGAGGTACTCTGTCAACACATTGGACTGCTGGTTCAGCACAGATGACAGAGGTGATTCCCTCTTCCTTAGTGGAGGGAATACTGCTTACAAAATAGTGCAGATTTTTAGCTCACTCACCTCTCCACAAGATCCGGTCATGAGGACTGGAAATGCTGTGGCTTAAGGCTTTCCTGCCCACCTGGCATGAGAAGAAATCTCACAGAGATCTTGCCTTCACATTAGGGCATACCAACTCCCACCACCCAGCTGCAGTCAGGACATGCCTAAATACCTGAAGAGTAGGGTTCAAAAATTCCACACTGCCACCTCTGCTTGCTCCAGATCTCATCTTTCCAGTCCTCAGAAAATTATGCATTTACCTTGCTGTGCACTGTGGAGAAGCATCAACAGGCTGCAAACCAAGGCGCTGCAGAAGCTGGGATTCCCATGAGAACATTATTAATGGAACACAAACAGAAGCTGGGATTTATACAAAGGCAATCTTTGGAAGGTTGAACTGTGTTGTTGTTGAGTGTAACAGGACCTTGGGCCAGCCTAAAAGTAGGAGTTCAAAACTACACAAAACACTGTGTGCCTGGGTTATCTCAACCAGAACACTGGTTGAATGGTATGCGTGGTGTGTGGCAGGGTATCTCGGTCTTGGAACACCTGGCCATAAGGTATGGGAATGATGGATGGGAAAGTGCTGTTGCATGTAAACATCCTGATTGGCTGCATAGTTGGGTCCTTCTCAGTAGCTATAAAAGCTGAGGTAGAAAATAAAAACTTCACTTGGCATCCATCTGCTGGGTCGGTTTCTTGTTTTCAGCTCACTGCAGTGCACCAGAAGAGGCTGGCACTTAAATCCCTTTCTCCACAGCGCATGGGCCATTCCCACAGCGTGACTGGCTCTCCCCAAGCCCATTTTGGCCAGTGGCATCCAAAGCTCAGTCCTCTCCTCAACACCACCACTCCCTACAGGCTCCCTCACTTGATTCGCCCATGGGCTGAACTGGGGCCAGGTGCCACTTCGCCCAGAAGCCCAAGAGAACAAGAGAAGAGGAACTCCCTACCCCATGGCTACCTGCTGGTCCCTGCCCAGGGGCAGCCTGGCCTCATCACTGCAGACATGCTCCACCTGGGCCCATCACCACAGCTGTGGCTGCTTGAGGGGCCCTGTCCCTGTCCTGACCCCTCAGCTTAAGCCTAAGCTTAAGCCCCGCTGGCGCTCCATCCCGAGGAAAAAAAAAAGAA
>NW_010203700.1:6252-28993 GCF_000695765.1 Mesitornis unicolor | reverse complement strand
CCCGGGGGCAAAAGCCGGGTCACTGGGCCGCCAGCCTGTAGAGTTCACTGATGGGGCAGGACCACGTGAGCAGGTGGCTGCACCTGAAGAAGCCGTGACTCCGGGCAGTGTGTGCTGGAGCAGTTCGTGTGTGAGGGAAACTGCAGCTGTGGGCAGACCCATATTGGACTTTTGAGGACTTTTTCTCCCCTATGGAAAGGGGGTCACATGGAAGCAGAGAGAGACATTGGGCTGAGTTTTTTTTTCCTACTCCTGAGAAGCACGTGGTGCAAAACCGACTGCAATCTCCCCCATTCCCATCCCCCTGCGCCTCAAGGCAAAGGGGTAGGGTGAGGTGAAGAAACCAGGAACAAAAGCTGAGCCTGGGAAGAAGGGAGGGGTGGGGGGAAGGTGTTTTGATTTTAAGATCTGGTTGTATCTCCCATTTGTTCTGCTCGGATGTTGGTAACAAATTAAAGTTGTTTTGTTTTTACTCCTTATGATGAGTCAGTCTTTTGCCTGTGACCTTTTTAAGTGGTGAGAAGCCCTCCCAGTCCTTATTTTGACTAGCCCTTTTTGGGGCATCGTGGTGCTCAGTTATGCACTGGGCCTAAACCACGACATCCCTGCTGCATTCAAATTCTCTGTCCTGTCACTGCCCTCCAGCCACCATAACCAGTGCTTTCCCACCCTCCATCCCTTCATGTACTTCATTGCTGTGCTTGCAAGGCAGCTGGAGCAGGAGCAGTTCCCCCACCTTCGCTGGGTCCCTTTGGGACTGACAAAAGTACAAAGCACTCGGAGCCACCAGTGCTGCAGCTAACTGTGCCCATGGGCTGGCAGCCGTTTGCTTTCTGCAGAGACACATCTCACAAAAGGCCTGTGAAAAAAACCCACCAAAAAACCCTAAATAAATAAATAAATCGACTCCCTAACTCTTTGCTCTCCACTTCACATTTCCATCCTCTGCCTTCCTAGATGCCATAGGAGTCATTCTGCTGATATGTCACTCTTCCCTGCTTCAGCTGAACTTGTAAACTCTAGGTAAATGTCTTTCAAAGCAACAAATTCCCTGCCTGGGCAGCAAGCACAATTTTCTTCTATTGGATCATCAGAAGGCAAACAAGGCAGCAGTGACTGCAGTCCAGCCTCTTGGTCTCTACTGCTCCTCTAACTGCCCTCATTGAAGAATTCTTTTTCAAGACCTGCCTGTTGGGTTCAAAAGTGAAATTCAGTGAGGCTTACAGAAAATGAAGACATTTCAGCTCACCAGAAAGGCTGCAACAGCTAGAGGGCACACGAGGCTTGCTGGAGAGGCAGTTCTGCAAACCGCACCACACACAGCAAGGAGGCCCAAGCCCTGGGCAGGACTTTCCTTTTGTACAAAGTAACAGAGTTCAGAGGGATGATTTCTCCTCACATTGCTGTTGTACAAAGAGCAGAAGGCCGCAGGCAGCACAATTTAAACATATAACTGCTTGCACTGTGTAGCTGCAATTCAAACCCTTCCTTCACAACCTCTGGATCAAAGTCAGTGCCTGCAGGACTTCAGCTACATGAATAGGATGTGTGGTACTTTGAGCAGCCACCCTGACTTCAAGGGCTGCATCTAAATTAAAAACAAAACTTTTGGTCTCCCAACACCCTGCTGCCCAGAGGAAGGCTTGTGAGGAAAGACAGTGACCTGGCCTCGGTGGTGCGAAGGACTGGGGGAGCTGTGGGAGTTGCTTTTGTATGTTCTTCACTGGGGGCATGGCCTCCAGCTGCTGAAAGGGCTGCCTTTGCAGGCTGTTGATGGCTCAAAAAGATAGAGAAAGAATAAACATGAAAGGAAAACAGAAAAGTTTGGATTTCTCCCTTAGAAAACAAGGAATTTTTACAGAAGCATTACAAACAACAGGAACTCTGTGAGAGAGGGCAGAGGTAAACCCACTGTCAGCAGCAGTAAAAAACAATAGCAGCAAGAAAAATAATTAACCGAGGCTTCATGGTTCATTTCAGTTTTCCTTCAAATCTGCAAGCAGCCTGTTCTGCTAACCTAGCGATCTGTGTCTTGGCTTTGGGAGCCTCCAAGCATCTAGCCAAATAGGGAAGCAAGCCCTCCTTGGTGGGCAAGAGCTAAGCAGTAAGGCCACGCGCCTTGCAGGGAGGCCGCGGTGGGGATTCGGCATGGGCAGTCCTGCTGTCCCTGCGCTGGCCCAAATCCAGCTGGAGGCTGGGGTGGCTCTAGATTAGAAGTAAACACCAGAGAAAGCAGCCCTGCTGATCCCAGCTGAAGAGTAGCTTGCAAAGTGCAGGCTTTGAGCACTGGATGCTCAGGATTAGAATAGAACCGTGGGGCTCATAAATAAGGGCATAAAGCTTGACCTGAAGCAAAGAAATTCAACCCAACTGCAACTGTGAGCCAGGTCCCCCATGAGAAGATCCTCATTATCCAGTAACAGCTTCAAAAACAGCTTTTCAAGGATATGCAGGCATACGATGCTGATTAAAAAACAATACTACATGTTTTTCATTTAAAGCACTGAACATCTATAAATGCTGTATTTCAGTCACATTGCTTGTCTTCTGGTATTTGATGTTATCCTGAAACAGAATTTGTGAAGCGTTGATTTTAATTGTGTTAATGCCTTGATATATTTAGTGTTTAGTTCTTTTTTTTTCTTGTGGATTTTTTTTTCAAGTGGATAACAGAGAAGAAAAACCCTTCCAGTGTGTCAGAAGGTCAGAGGACACCATAAATACAAATTAATCAGCTCATGAAAACATCGCATCATAAATTTGTCTGATCTGCAGTAAACACTCCAGACCCTCTGTGATTGCTCTGCTGGAGCTGCTAAATTATGCTGTTGATACAGGAAGATTATGAACTCACTCTGTTGTATCCAGAACACCAGACATTACAAGTTCATATAATCAAACTAAGTCATTTCAGCTGCTTTAAAAACCTTTTCTTCCCATATATCTAAATAAATGCCAATCTGCTGGAGGAGAAGGCCATGGGGTAGCATCCCCCAGGACCTCACAGCTAACGGTGCTGCTTTTTGCAGCTTGCCAACAGGCAAAGAAGCACTTGTGGCCCTACCAGCAAACCCCAGCTGCAAGACCCATGGCATAGTACACTGTCACTTGCCCACCACAGTGCTGGGGCCTGGGGACAGCATGGGGTAAAAAGCACCAGGCAGACCCTGTGGGAGCTGAGGGAGGAAGAGAAGGCACTGTGAGACAGGAGAGCGTAAGAAGCTGATGTTGTAGCAGGGGATATAGGACGCCAACGCACTGTTCAGAACTGTTTTGAAAAGCACAGCTTGTCTTGGGTGGGGAGCTTAAGAAGAAGTCATTGGCATAAGTAGGAACAGTATTCCTCTCACTTTCCAGTTTATAAGAGTTTTTTAAAAAAGGATAAAACACCATGACAAGCCCGCGAACCCATGCCAAGTGACTGTGTGCTGACCTCTTACACTTCAGAGCTGACAGCTTCAGCAAGTAGAACTGGAAACGCTAAAAAGCCCTGGCGATTTGTCCAAACAGAAGGAAAACAGAAAAATTATATTGTCTACTCCTTGGCTCAAAATGCTCAAAACTATCCATTTGGGAATGTATTTTTTCCTTCTATGTAATCTTTTGGGAACAGCACAATCATTTGCTAAATGCACTATGATGCAACAGTTGCACCACCTCAGCCTTGACAGCCCTTGCGCACTTACCCCATAAAAGCATCCCTGAATTATCTCAAAAAACAGTCAAGGCCAGATCCATGCAGACGAGTTTCCATCAGACAAACCTGTTTTTCTGGCTTTTGAAGCAGGTTTTCCTTGCCACTCTAGACACATGGCATTTGTATATTCTATTCCAATTCATCATGAGCCATTTTAAGCTTAAAAGTGAGCAAGTTCTGAAAAACTGCACATATTAAAGTATATGGAGCTGGCAGAGAAACAATAGTGAGTCTCAAACAAAAGGAAAAAAATGGAAATATGAGCTACAATCAAGGCAGAAGTACAGATGGGGAAAATGCATCTAGAATTAGGTAATCACTAGCATGAAATGAGGCATGAAAAAATAGTATTTCTATTTTAATCACTATTGTATCAATATACAACTTTCCCACATCTTAGCTACTAAAAGCTATAGTACAGACTTACAGGATGGTTGCCACATATCCCTCATCACAGTGTTTTGACTGCCAACTATGTCTACTCACCAAGCCAAATTACCAGAAAGGAAGAGTTGCTGTCTTGACAAGAAAGCAGCTTTCCACTGCTGCTACATGCTTTGCTTTTCACTGTGCTTATAGGGAGTCTGCAGGCCACAACCCCTCCTGACAGGCAAGCTCCTGTCAGCTGCCAGCAGTGTCCCCTCTAACTTGGTTTTACTTCTGCTCACAGATGATCGGGTGGTCCCCTGGGATGTGGATGCCCAGAGACAAGGGGACTGCTCCCTTCTCCATCAGCGAGGCACACATCAGTCTGGTGCTGTGCCTGAGCAAGTATCTCCTGAGTCACAGTAAGGCTCTTCATTCCTGTAGACGCAGCACTACATTAACCCACCTGGCAACCTTGGAGCTTCTTCCCTCTATCTGCACCCATCTCTGGCAATTGATGTGTTGGTGTCCTGCGGTGGCTCAGCAGAGCCTATTTCCAGGCAGCTGAACTGCAGGCATGTGGAGAACTGCCCAGCGAAACAGTGGGAGGCACATGTTCAGACTGCTTGCTTGCCTTTTTTTAGGGTTTTGGTTTTTTTTTCCTCAGCCTATTAAACTCTCTAGCATCATTTTTTCTTTTAAGGGCTTTGGAAAAGCATGCAGAAGGCTGCACGCTTCCCTGGCAGTATTGCAGAACTGAAAGTAACTGGCCAGTGACGGGTCAGTGACTGTAAATACTCTTCTCCTCTAAGAGTGAAATGTCATGAAGGTTCAATTGGAGCCTGCCTCTCTGCTTCCTGTTTTGAATTTCATTTTCTTCCTCTAATCTCCACCTGGCACCTAAACCTCTTAATTTTCTTGATGCTGTTCCAGGGAAAACAAGTCAGCATTCAAAAGTGAGTATTGCTTCATTATCTAAAGGCACTATCTTGCTGTTGCAGCTAATGAGCAGAACACCAGCAAAAATAGCTGTGGGCTGAAAACTATTGTAATGAAGCAAGTAAAGCCCTTTTAGGCCTTACAAATTATTTATTACTTATTATCAACAGCAATAGTTAAGCAAACAACTGCCAACTACTGAACATGCATTTATAATTGGGAAATAATAAATAAGGAGAATTTTCTTGCAGTTTGGCTGATCCCACGTTTATTTCTCCAAGAAACAGGAAGCTGTAAAGCAAAACACAAAGCAAGACAAAATTTGTGTGATCACGGTTTGTTCCCTATCTGCTCATTTTCAGATAATACAGTTCCAACACAATATTACTGCCTGGAATAAATCTTTGAAGAGCTGTAAAGACATAAAAGGTGGTTAGTTCTTGCTTCCTCTCTGCCTCTAGCCTGCACAGCATCTGAGGTGGAGAAAAAGTGAGAAACATGGTAAGTGGAGACTTCAGCATCCTCTTGCGCCCTGGACACTGCCTTAACCCATGTAAAAGTCAGGCAGAGGCGGGTTTTTCTTTGTATTTCTCCAGTAGCATAGAATTTCAATACCTTTGGTCCTTATTGATTCAGGATTGTTTCAAAGGAGTTGCTCCTGTCTGTTATGCTCAATTAACTCTGCCTTTCGCAGTCTTCCATACTACTTCATGAGAAAAACTACAATAAGCTCAAAAAAAGGTAGAAGACCCCCAAAAGCAAGCTCTTCCCTCCAGAGAAACTGAGACGGCAACAGCAGCTCCATCAACCTTTCCAATTCCAGGCGAGATGATGAAACCCCATTTTCAGTAATTCAGTCTGTCATATGCAAATTCAAGTCTCCTAACTCTGAAGCAGCAGCAAGGTACATGGTACGCTCAGTGGGACTTCCCTCTTCCCCAGCTCTCTCACCCAGGAATCTTTCTGGTAGGCAGAATAGTCATCCACTCACCCAAAACAGTGACTACTGAATTGTTACCTATAACTGATGATGTCTGGGGAGATACCAGACTGTCGAGCCCAGTCTCATAAATGTATTTTTTTTTTGTCCTCTAATCTCTGACAGCACCTCCACACAACTCTTTTCCTTCCTCTGAAGGAAATATTAATTAATTGAAGCATTTTTATGAACCCTTGCATAACCTCATACGCAGTATTTACGGTAATTCAAGACACGCCAGATTTCAGTTATCCTGATCTGCAAAGACGGTCCCCTAAGTAATGCAAAGCAGGGAGACAGCCACTCTAACCCAGGGACATTTTAATTAAACAGTGAAGTAATTTGATTCCAACAGAAGACAGTGTGACCTAATACAACTTGATATGCATGTTATGTATCAAATTTTAAAGTTATAGCCACAAAAACCCCACACAATTTAGATATGATCAGTAAATATAGAGTTGGTCAGAGCACTCGTCATTTACAAACCAGGGGAGCAGGTATTCATCCTGTTACTCAGCAACATCTCCTAGCCGTTGCTGTTAATCACAGAAAACATGTTTACTTTGCAACACGAGCTGTGACACCAGGAAAGGAGAAAAGGGAGTTTAGTTGAGTGATTTTCAGCCTGCAATGACAGAAACGGGGGGGAGAAAAAACCATTAATTTGAACTAAAAGAAAATGTTTTTGCAAGTTTAACTACGATCAAATAAGATTAAGCCTGGAGCCAAAGGCAGCTGGGAACAACATTTGCTGCAGTCTCGCTGCACAGGGGCATGACCGCAAGGGCAGCTTACAAAGGAACCGCTCCAAGCTCCTTCCCACCCATGTGCTGCGGCGCACCACAGCCTGTTGTGCTAGCAGTTAGATGTGAGCCCACACTGTAGAGATCAGCTGATCTCTGTTACCAAAAAAAAGGCATTTCCAGGGGTTCCCCGAGTAGGTTTACAACAGAGCACCCACAATGATATTGGGTGCCTTAAGAAAGCACTTCCACTGGCACAAAACACAACTTGAAACTATGGCCTGGAAAGCTCACTGTACTTAATCCCTCTGCAGTGGCACTGAGGCTCAGTGAGGAATGGGTGCAGTGATGCTCCCTTGAAGACTCTTGAGGTACGTGTTCAGTGACCCGACTTTGCATGATAATCCTTGTTGCATGCTACGTGAGGAGACTGGAGGTACCCGAGTATTAAATTTTAGGCTCCAGCACGGAATTCTCCTACCTCTCACTCTACGCTAGCTCACAAAACTGCAGCACACACAGGACAAACACTAAACCTGACACAGGAGATCCAAAGAGGAAAAAGGAGAGCAGGAGACCCCAAAGCCAAGAGGTTTGTCCCGTCTCCAACTCTTCCTTATCACATGTGCACAAGACTCCCATTCCTCATTAAAGGAAGCCTTGAGCATCTGCAGGCAGAGAAGTTGAGAATTCTGCATTCATACCAGTCATATTTGACTTCAGTTTTATATAAGACATATGAGAAAGGAGTCACGACTTCCTCACTAAGCCATGAAAGCGACAACAAAACCAGAAGCAGACCAGACTTGAAATCACTGTGTCATAGCAGGAGGTTGGACTAGATGAGCTTTACAGGTGCCTTCCAACAAAAACAATTTTATGGTTTGTTTTTTCCTGCAACAAAATCATTACATGATACAGCACCATGAGCATCTGTGTATTGGTTACTAAGAACTGGTTCAATTTAAAAGCACAAATATTTTTCTTAAAAAGTAAAAAGCAACATAGATTTTGGTAAACAGAGAGCATACCGACACATCTCTAAAGATTATTTCTTATAAGAAGACTGACAAGTCTTTAACTTGGATCTTCAGCATAATCAATTGAGTCTCAAAGAAAACATCACTGAAATAGTCCTGTCAATCTGAGGAATTCTATTTCATACTACAAAGCAGCTTTTGCCACTTCCTTTGCCATACTTGTCCAATTGCTGTATAATTTATCTTTTGCCATTTTTAATCTGACCGCTATCGTGTGCAGCCCACCATATTCATTGAACTTGCCCTCCTGAAATGCCTTAAATGAAATGTCTTTCAATTAAAAAAATCTCAGTGTCAGTTTAATACTACGTAAACCTCTCAACCAATTTTTTAACATATGATCTTACTCAGCACATTGTTCAATGATGCAGGAATCCAGCATGATGTAGACAAGTTAACAGCTACCAAAGGAATGTAATCCATTTTTGCAGCTAACCATGAAGAACATCGATTGAGCAAGGCACAGAACAGACTTTAAATCTAACACAACTTAGAAGTTTCATTTGTCTTGTGTTTTGGTTACCACAGTCAATTTTCTTAGGATCTGCAAATAAGATGATAAATGTTCTATTCATGACTGACTCCACAGTAACCAATTAATTTGTGCAATAAACAATAACTTTTTTTCTACAATAAAGAGTAATTATTTAAGCATCTCCTGCCCTCTGTTCCAGATCTGTTTGTCAAGGCCTATAAAGCTCACGAGGATGCAGAGTTTAATTCTGCATGGCAGCACTGTGTACCTACCTACCTGTACTGTCCCATCAATGTTGACAACCTACTTTTCAAGCGAATTATAATCATGTTGTACCTCTCTTAGGTCTTGTTTATAAGTTAAAGTCAAGATTAGTACAGTCACAGTGCTCAACTGGCAAGGGCTAGGAGTCCTAATGCATAATGCCTGCAGTGGCAATATGAAATTCTTGAACAGTCAGGGCTCTTTCCTCGCGGATGGGTAGGATTACACCAGGAAACTATCACAGACCACTAGTCGTATTTCCAGACATACTGAGCTGCCTAATAATAGACTCAATTTCCATTGCAAAAGTGTGATACGTATTGCCCAACCATTAACATTAATTCCAGCTGACAACTAATTTAACATCGGTTTCATATTTAAAGTACTCAAAATGTATGGTTGGCAGGAAGCGAGAGACTTTAAAAAGCACTAATCTGAAGGCATACACATCTTGATTATATCCCATGTATCACCACAGTTTCTTTAAGATGTGTGAAAAACAGTACTACTTTTATATGCATGCAGTAAAATCTGACTACAGCTGCCATACAGTGCAAAAAAAAGGGTTCAAATCCACATCGGATACCAAGGACTCCAATTTAGGAATGAAGCTGCACTTATGCCTATATTGAATACTCAGCATTGTATCCACATGCACTGAACAAGCAATCCAGGGGAAAACCAAAACCAAAACACACAGGAATTACACCCAGCAGACAAATAGATAAGAAATAATTAAAAATAACTAAATTTTTTAAAAAGAGACAAACTAACTGTATCTTTATTTTTGTCAAGTTTTAATACAAAAACCCATAAGTGAATCCCAGAAAGTCAGCAAAAACTCTCTGAAACAAAGCTGGATTTTCCTACCTTGGACCAGAAGAGGGAACATTACTTGCACTTATGTCTGCCCCACTTAGAGGTTACATGGCTCTTGCTTACTGATGTGTGCAAACACAGTAAACTCTGTGCCTAGCACTTTGACAATAAAGGCTGCTCATTACATGCCTGTTTTTTATCTTAAGGGTTACTTATGAGGCAGACTCACAGCAGGCGTTTGAGGCACATAGTACTGCTGAGAACCACTTGGGCATTTGCCGGCAGCCATACAGGATGTAAACTCAGGACTGAGAACTTCTACCTCACCTAAGGCTTCCCAGCGTGCTCCCCTAAACTTTAAACCTACAGCAAGAAGCCAAAGCGCACAGCACATACCACAGATGGATAGATTTCTGTGACTACTATGCAAGAGCAACCAGGCACATCTCTGGTGCGGGAACAGCTACGGAAGCAAAAGCTGTTGCACAGGGCACAAGGGGCAGTGTGGAGTGAGCCGAGTCATCCTGCCTTCGCTGAAGCACCTGCCTGGCTCAGGAAAGGCTTCATGCTCATGTAGCATCCCCTCCAGTCACACCAGCCTTGGGTTAAACAAAAGCAAAAATCCAACATACACACAGAGCCAGCCCACAGCTACAGAGTACCTGAGTCATTGGTCTCTTTGGTGTTCAAGTGTTGGAACTCTTTTCACCTCAGCTTCCCTCTACCTCTTCTGTTATCTCTCCCTCATGATCCTTCTTGCTCCCTGTTACTAACTTTTCACTTTGCTATGTCCATTCCAAAACTGAGAGAGCAAAGATTATATGCTGTCACATTTTTCCTGTTTTTCATCAAGTCTACCTTGTTGAAAGCTCTGCTATGAAGCGTTCTGCAGCAGGTTCAACCTGCTAAACCGTACTCGTGCAAAAACAGATGCCCACCGCACTGCCAGACTGCAGGTGACCTGCTTAGAAACACTCGCCTGTGGGCTTCTGTGAGCACATCTGTAACTCTAATCTGAAGATTATGAACTTGTATAACTAAGTCAGCATTTCTTTTCATGGTTTCAACAATCATATTTATTCCTTGGTTTAAAAGGTTTTGGTTCAACAGTATTATAAACAGACTTCACAAAATGTGCAATATTTATAAACACAGTTCTTAGTTGCAGTGGTAGTAAGAATCTTTACTTTCATTATAAAGTTCACTTCACTTATGCAACACAAGGTTGGTTTTGTTCCCCCTCTTCCCCCTCCCCCAGTTGGCACTTCATTGTGAATTAGAGAAACTTTAAAAAGGTGAGAAGTTAATCTAAGCATGATGTTAGAAGCACCTTGCCACAGTATTACATTCTAATAAGGCAATATTTTCTTTTGTAAAGTTTGATTGTGCAACTTGGAGACATATAAAAGGTGACAGAAATGCCAGCCTTCTCCTGTAAGGAACAGGTCTTCATTTTTTCTTCAAAGTTTTCATCCCTCCGCATCACTCCCGTTAAAAAAAACCAAAAAGTATATCTGATAATACAGCAGAATATACCCCTTATGGGGTGAAAGGAAGTTACAGTAGACAAAGGCTGAAAACACAGTGTACAGTAGACAAAATAAGACTGTTCTTAAAAATAAAATTTAAAAAAAGAAATAAAAGAAGAAAAATGAACAGAAAAACAAGCAACAATGGAATTTGTGTAGTGGAAGAGGATTTTTGGGCTTCATAAATATGAAAAAAATTACTAAAATACTTTGCTACATAATATAAAAAAGCACAAAGTGTTTTCCAGTTGTCACCTAAGCACTAGATGCAACTTTGTAGGAGTAAGCATTTGGAGGCAGCTTTGAGCTCTGATTGGTACAGGCGTTCCAGCAGGGTAGCGCTGCCAACAGCAGAAGAAATCCACCCAGCAAGACACAAAAGCCACTGAAATAGAATGCAGTGTCATACTCCTGCGTCCAGTCATAAAACCAACCTGAAGGTGAAAGTGAGAGAGAAGTGCATCAGTGAGGTCATACGTAACACAGCACTGTAAGTTAGAGACACATCATTAAAACAAAAAATCAAACAAAAAAACCCAAACTAAAAAAAAAAACCAAAAAACCAAAACCAAAACAACAACAAAAAACCAACAACAAAAAAGGGCCAAATCTGAAATGCTGTTTGACCGCTTAGAGATGAAATGTGCTTTTCATCAAAGCCAGAACAAAATCAACTTGGCCAGCTCAAGCATAACAGGCTTTAATTTTTGTTGAACATTTTTATTTCATCTTTCCATTGCTATTAGGACCAACTAGAACTACTTGCATGCAAATTAATCCTGTGTGGTCCTGAGAAGCTCATGTTCATTTTATAGTATCTACCTTGACCTTACCTACAATTGGCGGCCCGAGGCTATTTCCAAGTCCAGCAAAGAACATCAATATCCCATACGCGTGAGTCAGTTTCTCAATTCCCACAGTCTTTGTTGTCACATAGGGAAAAATGGACCAGTTCCCAGTCAGAAAACCCAAAATGGCAGAAAGCATCGCTAACGTAAGGTAACTTTTGGCAAACGGAATTGCAAACAAGGCCGCTCCTGTCATTAGTAAGGTAGTTACATAGAGATATAAAGTGTTAACCCACTTGAAATCTGCCAATATTCCTAAAGTAAGTTTGCCAATAGCAGTCATAATGCCTATAATGGAAATAAGGGGCATACGATAGTCATCTTCATTAATGTTTGCACTTCTTGCTACATCTTCCATCAGCAGAGAAGGAGGAAATCCACCAATATCAAAGAGCAAGATGGCAACAAAGAGAGCTGAAAATACTTTGTTCTTAAAAAGAACCACGGTTTCCTCCCAGTAGTTCAAGTAGAGCTGCCACTTCCTTTTGGCGAGTTGCTTGCAGAAGTTTGTCTGTTCTACAACTTTCTTTTTGTAAGTGTCTTTCTCATTTACATTTATGGAGCTTAATACATTCTTATTTAAAATGCTATCTTGTTTGTAATCAGGCATGTTGTTTGCACATTTTTCATCAATGTAGCCCTTTTCAAGGATGCTTATATTTTCTTCAACAGTCTTTTCTTTCTCATGGTAAACAGAATACTGATCCGGGACTTTGTCTACACGTGTTTTCTCTGGCGGAGTGGAATCAGATGACTCCAATGGTCTCATTAGACTGCCACATGCTAATATATTTAGAGACAGTGCACCAACTATTAGTAGACAACCATCCAGTCCATATAGATCAATAAGTTCTCTTTGCAATGCTGCATATATAAAGAGTCCAACGCTTGAGCCTATAAAAGGAAAATAAAACCTGTTTAAACTGAAGGACTGAGAAGATTTTTCAACACTAACAATCATCTACATTTCAGCAGCTACAAATACACTGTCACAGGAACGGTAACTCATTTGTGCTCCTCTCTTCCCAGTCTAACTGATAAGTTATCATCCTTCTTGAAGTTACAGTTTCTTTATTGAGTCTGCACAAAATGAAAAGTCTTTTAAAATATCTGAGCCATTTATGATGATTAATACTAGCAGACACTTTAGAAACAAGTAGGAGCAATACCATATCTGATGAAAACCATCAAGGACTATTAAGCCATCCTTCTGCCTTGCACTTACATACATGGATCCCTTCAGGTACTGTTCTGAGTTAGCACAGTCAGAATTTCACACAAGCATTTTATGCAATCCCACCAATTTAAAGAAAAAGCTCTCGGCTGAAGTGAGCATAAATGCACTGTAATCAATGGATGTCCAGTCAGAAATAAAGAGCACTGGTTTGTCAAGTCAATTTAAAGACAAACTTCAAATTAAAATGATTTGCTGAAGACTGTCTCCATACTATATTAAAGCCATTTATATACTGCAGTGCTAAACACAGGAAAAAAATAATTATAAAATTCAGACTTGTTTTGTCTTCCAAGTACTACAATTAACCAGGGCTCAGTAAGATCAGGCCTTAAGGTAAACTACCTGAAATCCCAACAGCAGCCACTGAAAGTGATTCCAAGGAACATGTCTGCAGAAGTTCCCTTTATTCTACTAGAGTGGATCTGGCATTAATATCTCACGACACTGACTGTACTGACCAGGCCTCTCCTCACTAACAGCTGCTTGAGAAAACAGATCAGAGGAGAGACTCCACACAACACAGAAAACAAGGCACTTCTTTAATGATTCCTACTTGGTCCATTAGTTTAGCAATTCCTTTTGGTGTAAAGGAAAACATCACACCACCTAAAGACCCAGAGAGAGGACAAAAAAGACTGCTCAGCATCCTTCTAAGAATTTTCCTTGTATTATCAGAGGTTTGTTTTTCTAGGATCCCTTTAACAAACGTGGACAAAAAGCTGGGATAAGCTTTTGGAAGATTTCAAAACGGAAAAAATATTAAAAATGTAAGCTGAAACTTCAACGACTGCTTTGAAGGCACAGCTAATGCGAGGTTATGGTGATCCAGCATTTATATCCTGCTTCTCCAATCTCTTTCTCACCCCTGATCTTGTGTAAGAAAGAAGAGGAAGAAGAGAGCTCTATGGAAAGGTTCCCCTCTTACTAGCCATGACATACAGCCCAAGCTGCACATGAGCCTGCTTTCATTTTAGTGAATATCCTTTTCTCAGCTATGTGGACAACCCATACCATACACCTGCAAGTGCAGTTACTGTTTTATCTGAAACCTGATTTTATCTGTCCATTGCTACTGATGTTTTGACATAAGAAGTACTTCAGCAAATAACTGAGAAAAATATAATCTTCTGGTTTTTTATTGCCAGGGTAATGGTAGTTGTATCCGAGTTGAAAAGTTAGAATGACAATTAAAAGTCATACCTGTTGAAATCAGACCAAGTGCAAGGCCTCTGCGTTTGTCAAAATATTGGCAAGTGATGGTGACTGTTGCAGTATACAAAAGGCCACATCCAAGCCCTTGAGAAAAAGAGTTAGAAATGAAGCATGCAACACTCAGCAAAGAATGCCCCCTTCAATTCCCCAGATAATACAGTAGTGTACCCTGGGCACGGAGGTACCTTATAACTCTAGCTTAGCACCAGCCACGCCAGTCTTACTGTGACTGGGCCATGAGGCTGCCTGCACTGTTCCTCTCCCTCTGCCCTGACCATCCGTGGCTGTGGAAGCTGTGTGAAGCAGCTGCGTTTGAGGAGTTCACCAGCTCAGGTTCCGTGCTACGTGGCAGGGTTACATGGCTTCCAGGCCAGGGGCTGGCCCCAGAAAAGAGCAGAGCTGCCTCCGCGTGGCACCGTGCCCGAGCTGGCACACTGCTGGGTCCCTGCTGGCCTGCAAGGTGCCTGGCTTCCTGACACAGTTAATTTGATAAACCACCCACAGCAGCCCTCTGCAGCACAGAGGGGCAGGTCACCACCTGCCAGGAGAACAGCACTTTCATGCCTCTAGCACAGCATTTTGGGTTCAAACCAGTTATGTGGAGAACAACATTGCTCCCTAATGATCTCCAATTTATCGAATTAGAATGAGCACATGACAAAATTCCTGAAGATATATTATTCCTTTAAGATTGGCACTTCATGTCTGCAGAAGACCTGCTTGATTCCACCCCTTAGGTAAAACCTCAACTTCTCCATCTTTAACAATCATGTCAGCAGAGGACAAACTGATTTCAAACCCTGACGAACAGATGCATTGCTTTTATCTTTCACTACGTGGTAACAGCCTACCTGTGCAACACCCCTCCCCACCCCAAAGTATTCCCAAAGTATTCCAGTCCCAGACTACCACTGCCTCTGTGAATCAGTTTCCCATTTCTGATTCATAAACCAGGACTCAAAATAAGAAAGACTAAGTCTCTATATGAAGGGAAGCTGTGTCTTACCAACAACAATCCCATAAGAAATATATAGAAAGTATATGTTAGGTGCAAAACTGCTCATCATGAGGCCGCCAGCCACCATAAAGCCACTGAAGATTGCTACTGGTCTTGCTCCAAAAGATGATACGCATATACTGCAGACAGGGCCTGGAATAAAAGCAGGAAAGACATTTCTAGTAAATACCAACTCCAGGAAGAAGAACTAAAATGTATCAGTCTATGGAAATGTTTCTTACAATAATTTTTTAAATAAATAACCATATTAAACAACAATTCGAAGTACTCATTTTTACAGGATTCTTTAAGAGAACTTTAAAAGTTATAAAAACATCCAAGACCAGGCTTGCAAGATTTTTGCTCAAGAAGAAACTGACATCAAGACCAAGAAATGGTACCAGGGCTGGAAGGGAGAGAGTGACCAACCATCCTTTAAAGGTAGGATGATACATACATACCAGACTACAACACTGTCGCTGCACACCCAAGGATTTGTACAAAAGTTCTGAAAAGAATCTTCATCTCTAGGTACCAAAACAAGTTAGACCATCAGCCAGGCTTTAACCAAGCTGGTATTTTTTAACGGAGCCCAAAATCCGTGTTTCAGAAAGACAATATGCGTACTCATCTTGATATAAGATGCGATTTATAAAACTGAAATGGAAAATAGCAACTTCTGATCATAATCATGGTAAGAATGCCACCTGGTGCTTACATAGAGGAAATATCTGCTGATACACCCGATAAAGACAAACACTACTCTTCCCTGATTTTCTGGGAAATGAAATACCTGCTAATCAGTGTTTTACCAAATAACTTTACTATCTAGCTTGGTTTCTACTGTAGAACTATGGGAAATAAGAGGCATTTACTGAGAATGTCCGGAGCAGTGTTCATTAAGTTTGAAAGAGGTTTTTCCCTTTCTTTACTACCCCTCTCCAATATTTCTTAGTTGGTTAGCTCTTCAAAACAAGAACAAAGTTCAGGCAACATTCGTACTCAGCCAGTTCTCCCCTCACCGAAGCTGTAGAACAAGCACTTATTTTCAGTTGTGTGACCTGGAATACACCTTTCAGACTGAAGCAGCGTGCAAGCTTGGTGCCCTGCATAAATAAGCAACCAGCAAGAGACTTGGCTTGCAAAAGACAACCTCTCATCTGAAACCCTGCAGTTCCAAACATTCATACATAGACTTACATATTAGCTCCAAGATCCTAAACTCAGCATCTCCAAGATTAGGACTTAGATACATAGATGAATGACATTATTTAAAACCCAACAACAGAAAAACCCCTCACCACCTTCGTATCTCCTTCGCAGCAATGCAAAGGTACTCCACAGGCGATACAATCTGCAAAAGCAGTAACTTTGCAGTCTGCCATTTGCTAAGGTTGGTCCTCCCTGACTCACACACAGCTGAGATTCTCAGCAGATGGGAGGTGAGCCCAGAAAGGTGATATGAGGTGAACAACAGTTGGAGCTGAGGACAGAGCTCGCCTAGGTTTGCAGACAGGAGCTAGCAGCTGGGAATGTAGGCAAGGTTTTCGTGTGGTTACCAGCCATGGGACAAGCAGTTCTAGCAGGCAGGAGCACAGCTTCATTAGCAGGTAGAACAATCATCAAAGGCAAGGCAGTTCAGAACTTTTGCCCTGTGCAAGAGCTATCTGTCTAGGGCACATAAAGGGAAGCGAGTCTGAACAGGGGCTTATCCAGACAAAGAGTCAGAGTTAAAGAAGAATCGAGAAAAATCTTCTAGGGAAGTAGGGTTTATTTGGATGTTGGAAATAATTAAAAAGAAAGATGTAAATGCTTGCTGCTTCTCAAGAGTTAGCATGCTGTGGGAATGAAAGCCGGCCAGAATAACTTGGGCAGAGTAACTTGTTGAGAACAAAAGCTGAGTGTTAGATTGTTGCTGATTCTTAGAATTAGTTACTAGAACTGGCAAATTAAGAGGAGTGTGTTTCCTAAAACCATGGGTTTTAAAAATAAACAAAGGATTGAATCTGTATTACATAAAAAATTCTTCTACACTAAAAGAACACTAGGTAGTGATAACATAATTCAATTAAGCAGAGGAATTTGCACTCTTTCTATTCTTTATTTCTGAGCCACTACCTTGCTAAAACAAGCAGTATTTCCCTTTCTCCTGCTTGCTATATTTCAACACAGCTACTTTCAGAGGTCTCTGTCCAGCCTGGGGTGGTGGTACTGGTACAGACTGCACTGATTGCTACTCGAGGATTCCAGGTGAAGCTGGACCCTCTGACTTCAAGCCAGAACAAGGGAGACGCAGAGCTGAAAAACATCTTCATAATCTGACAAGGACACTCTCCTCTGGCACACCATCAAAAACATCTCTGACAGTGTTCAAGGAGATGCTCTTCCAGCTTCTCCCACTTATAAAAAATAATCCCAAAGGAGAACAGAAAGTACAAAGAGATCTTTTTGCTACAACATGGAAAACAACCTGCACAAAACTGAAGAACCTGCTCCAATAAGCTCAGTATTAATGTGTCATCTCACACAGCAAGAGATCTGGCAGCTCAGCAACGGCCCTGTTTATAAGAAGGATTGCCAGGATAAGTATTAAAGTAGTTATTATAAGTCTCTGGGATGAGAAGAAAAACAGCTCCGTCTTCCCCTTCACGCTAGGCCCTACTTTCCCACTCCCCTCATTGTACTACTAGAAAATAAAAGTCACAAAAGAAAACCTCCATGGCAGCCAGCATCTCTGTTCTTTCCCCTACCTCCTTGCATTCCTTCTCTTTCTCTGCTTCCAGAAGAGCTGGCATTTTCTTTCCACCAGACACAGTACCTTTGGTTATTACCATGGTATTTGCACAGGAGTTCACTGTACACAAATGTTATTCTCTACAAGTAATTCAAGCACAATGGGTTCAAAGCAGTTAATTCTAGTCAAACATCCAACTTTCCCAGAGCAGGACTGAAACTTGCTCTGTGATCTCCTGCATTGTGGATTTTGTTCAAAATGAACATTCTGTAGAATGTAGGAGCCTACGTACAGCCCCGCAGGAAACAGCTCTTCAGGCAGCATAAGGGTTTCCATTAGCTGACTCTCTTTCACAAAGATCCTTCCACTGATAATGTATTACTCACCGTAACGTGAACAACATAAAAATAAAATCCTAGTGGCAATCCTCAATAGTAAGCATGGAAAATGGCTTTTAAGCCAGCATTTTGTTCAGTTTGCCAAGCAGCACCAGAGGTCAGCACTGGTATTAGAATAATATTTAAAGACATTGATAAATTGATATTTACTCTTACAAATAAAATCCCTGGGGCTTTCTTAAAACCAGCCCAGTTTATAAGACTGACAGCTAACTCTAGGACAAATGACTGCAAAGCCAGCGCAGGGATAGCCACTGCCCTTCTGCACACAACCTGCCAAGGCTCGGCAGGCAGTATTACAATTATCAGGCTCTTCAGGGGAGCAGTCAAGAAGATCCCTGGACAACATGGGAAGCAGCAGCAGAAAGAAGATGGGCTCTCACAGTAGGTCATCATGCAGAGAGAACACAGAGGAAGAAGTCCTAGGAGGAATCATTTGTACATTGATATTTTCATTGAGGTTTTTTTTTTAATAAAGACTTTAACCAGACACGACAATGAATCCTTCCTGAGATGTGAAAAGAAGCCATCTGCTGCTTACACTGGAACTTCATAAGATCACTACAGTGATCTTCTGACCTCCTGACAAGGACAGAGTTGTTTTGTTTAACAGGCATGAGGAACTAATGCTCTCTTCCTCGGTCTTCTCACATGAAGAGAAAAATTCTGCAAACTAACACTCCCTGCTTCCACTCACTTATCTCGAGGGTCCTCCCCTCCTTAACCTCATTCACATACAAAACCTTTTGCTAAACAAACAATACTGCACAACTGAGTTCTTTTTCTTACCACCTGCATTAATCTCACTCACCCTACTTGCCCATAACTGTCTGAGCCTGTAAAAACTGGAGTAGAAGTAATGCTCATGGACTGTAGGTAAAATCCACTGGACAGAACACAAGAATGGTTTTCTGCATATTAAATGCATTGCTGAAACCTGGTCATAATAAATAAAATATTCTCCAAGTGTTTGTACATTAGATAAAGAATATAGACCAGAAAAAGCCTTTTTAACACTGCACAGCAACCAACTCCCAACTGATTGAAAAGACTGCTCCTTTCTGATAAAGTTATTAAATGAACTGGGCTCCTCTTCAGAGGAAATCTTTGAGACACCTTCTCCCCTCCTCATAACTATGTGTAGCTTACATAGTCTACAGTGGGGGCTATCTATGTGCAAGGTTTTTGTCCAAAATATGGAGATGCTGCAAAGGGTTTTTTAGAGTTGTAAAATTATTGCTTGAAAACACAAAATTAAGCTTTTTAAAACATTTAACACCAAATGCCTCAGACCAGAAGAAAGACCCTATTAATTTACCAAGACATGCCTTTCAAGGGAGAATCTTCCCTCTCTTCTCTCTGCAATAAAGGTGAGTGGGAAAAGGACACATATTGCTGCAGTTTCCTGCTATGCCAAATACTGTGAGGTCAACTCTTACTATAAACAGCTGTGGTGTCAATTACAGGCACCAAGGTCTTTGTTTTGCTTTTAACAAGTGTAACATGGATCAAATTTAATTTCAGGCTCTGAATGGATGTAAAATTAAGAACATTTGGTGCAAGATGAACACGCGATCTTCAGCAATGTAATAAATACCCTTCTCTGGCCTGTTTTAGTAGGGGAAACACCCTAAGCTCTTTCAATTTCTTCCTATGCAACAAGCCCTACATCATCCATGGAGCCATGTGCCACATCTGCTATAGCCTGATGGGCGTTATGACACCTAATATTATAGAGGAGGCCTCACCACTGCCCTGCACAATAACACTGATGCTTTTTTTCACTGTTTTAGGCACATTTCTTCCAATACACTGTAAGGTCACATCACAGAAAGCTACAACCTGAGTCATCTTGCAAGGAAGAGATCAACCAGGTCCCTGTCCCCTTCCCTTTTCCAGCTGATGAGCTAAGCAGGCCAACGCAGGGCTGAACACTGGCCTTAGCAACGCTGCCTGTGCTGTGAGCAGGAGGACAGAAATCGAACACCAGGCAGCTAGGAAATTCATCTCAATAAACAAGGTGCTGTACTGGGTTTCTGTGTCTCAAGTCTAAGTTTAGCTCTCGCACAAGTCAGAAGTAAACACTGTAGAAATGATACCAATACAGCAAATGTGAAAGGACTCACCAGCATCAGCTACTTCAATAAAGGTTTAAGACTACGTGTACAGAGGGAAGGGGACAAGACGCACCGAACCTTTCTCTGTGCTAGCTGGTATACCTAAGGACATGTTCTTCTTTCCAGTGAAATTACAGTACTAATAGCAAAGTCACTGGAACTATCTTCTGCTGTTACAGAAGCTAGCTAATGGGATTTCCAGCGCTATCGATAAGAAAAAAATCTTCCTCTAGAAAATGGACACAGATGTATTTCCTATCTGTAGCTGCAAATCTACCAAAACTGACATTCTTTTTCCAGTCTGGCATCTACAGCTTCAGAAATGTGATGTTAAGTTGGAGAAGGCTCACAGAAGAGTCTTAATGGTTCTTCAGAAAAGCTTTAATTAAAAGAGCCGAAGTCTCTTGTATCAATGGCAAAAAACCCCACTGTATCAAGGTACAGGCTTAACAGAAAATTTAGAATCAAATTGATTTCAGTCTCTAGACATAGACCACACTAATTCAGGGGCGCTTCAAAATGGACCACTTAAAGATAAGATTATTCATCAGCTAAAAACTAAAACTAAGAAACTTGTATCATAAGATTACATACTGCTAAGGAGGGAATTAATCACTGAGAAAAGTTTTAAGGGACAATGTTCTTAATCAAATGAGAATTACAATATTTTCTGCAAGCAACATGGATTGCTTCAAGAATACTAATACTTGAAAACATGTCTTTAGATAGCTAGATCAGAGACTGGAAACCAAAATAACAGAAGACAAGGGGAAGAAAAACAAATAGTAGAAAAGTCAAGTTAGGAACAGGGAAAGGCAAGGGGACTACTGAAAGGCTTTGGGGTAAAGCTGTCCTGTTACACACACATGCTGTATTGCTGCCGAAAGCTTGCTTGGGGAGATTGTTAGGTTATTAAGTTACAATCTTTTCACATACATGACATTTGTTAATTTAGAAAAATTCAATTATTCTGATCATCTGCTGAACATAGGCTACAACACACAATGGTCCCACCTGGCCTATAACACCAGAACCTGCAATAGCGGAAGAACAGAAGCAAGCTCTCTTTTCCTGTATTCATTAAAAGGGCCTAACTATGCAATGCATTATATCAATGGTTTTGCACTGAAAACACATGTTCTTTACAGCAGTGATTAGGCCTGAAAAAGCCCTGCTATGAAAGTTGCATGAAAAATTGTAACTTCTCAAAAGCATTCTAGTTTTAGGTAGAGCTTATGACACTTACAGTGTCCGTCTGACGAGCTTACTTTAAGTAGAGTTATCATTAAGGTCAGATCCCAGCTTCCCAGTAGGAAGTTCCATTTCAGGTAAAGCAGGGAACACACACTTTGTTTTCAGTCAACTCTAATAACATTAATGCAATTAAAAGGCCCTCAGTAACTTTTCTTTGAAGGCATTAAAGTAGAAATGTTTATTAAGCTTCCAAATCCCAAGCTAAAAGAATAAAGTATACTGACAAACAACATTCCTCCTAACCTGTCAAAACTTCAACTAACTTAATCATTCCATACCAAAATAAATTACAAAAGCACCTTTTATTTGTATTATTCAGTCACAGATGCTTCTGTTTGCTATAAAGCACACTACTGACAATTGCTCACAGTGGCACTAAGAAATCTGGAAACTACCATGGTGCTGACATACGAAAAACGGGGCTGAGGCTCCTGTCAGAGGAGCGACCTGGAGACTTCTGGTCTCCAGGGAGAGAGTTTTTCTTCACAGCTTCTCTCGCAATCCCCTTCTGCCTACTTTTTCTTCAGTAACTGTCTTGTTTAGCCTTTCTCCCCCCGCCCTTCATTTTCTCACTCAAGTTCATTTAGGTCTTGATCCGTTAATAATAAGAGTTAATGCCCTTAAAACAGGAAAATAAAAAAGTATGACAGAAGAGCAGTCTATAATCCTTTGTCCACTTACACACTGGGACTGAATATTGTCTTCTTGCAGTTAATGATCCACCTGCCTTTGCCCATTTCCGTTCTGCCTGAGTGACACCAGTACTTGGCCAGTTACAGCGTCATAGAAAGCAGTGGGTTTTATTCAGTTCTGTATCACTATTTGAACATCAACGCTTTTTTAAGGAGAGATTTCCTCAGAATCCTGACCTCCATTTTGTCCACTAAGCTACATAATTGCTTTTGCCCATAGCGATTTCTCTGCTGACAGGCATTTCTTTCCAGATTCAGCAAAAATATCATAGTTCCCATAGTGAATCTTTGAAAAGCAGAAGTTAGTGATATTACCCATTACAATGCCAATGCTTGATATTAAAACAACAAGAACAAAAGAGACAACAGACCTATGGACTTTCAAAAGTGGTGTTTTC
>NW_010203700.1:0-6235 GCF_000695765.1 Mesitornis unicolor | reverse complement strand
CCCTCCAAGTGACAATGTCTTACTAAAGAAAAGCTTACAGTAAAGTTGCTTTATTTAATGCCACCGTTATCCATATCCTAGGCTTCAAAAGGAATTTTTTCCTCAAACAAACAGTGGAAAAGAACCCTCACCCACCCTACACCGGTGGGTTTACTTCTAGAGCTGAAAAACAAGTAACTGGTTTATTAACTCTTTTTTCTTAAAGCACCTGAACCATTTCAGTCTAACAGTTTGCTCCAATTTTTAAGATACTAATGCAAATGTTAGTCTTAAAGCCTCATTTAAAAAAAATCAACCCGTCAACAACATTACCATTCACTTTCCCACACAGAATCTGGTTTTTCTGGTTTTTTCAAATACAATAATTCTGAATGTTCTAAGGGTAATATTTTTATTGCTCTTTAACCACATTACCATTCACTTTCCCACACAGAATCTGTTTTTTCTGGTTTGTTCAAATACAATAATTCTGAATGTTCTACGGGTAATATTTTTATTGCTCTTTTACTATTATATTGTTTTGGTTTATGTATAGTGGAACTATAAATGTAATCTTCTTACCTGTCTTAACCTAAAACAAAAAGGCAGCATCCTCATTCTAGCATTTGCAGCTGTCTTTAATATAATTCCAAAAGTACACACAGATGAAAGCATCAGTTAGAAAGAAATGCTTCAATTTAAGATAGATACCGCATCTAACTTACTGGCAAGCAATCCAATTCCATTTGCTAGTGATCCAACCCAAGCAGTCTTGCCTTTCCCTTCTCCAAAAGCATCCAGCCATTCTACGTACAAGACTCCCACCGCCAGCGGTGAGCCGTAACACAGGAACTGGGTAAAGAAGGAAACGACAACAATCACCCAGCCCCAGCCGCCGTCTGGTGGTTTCCGAAACACCATCTTGTCAGAGGAGTGCAGATGTACCTGTGTAAACAGACAGCAGAACGGAGCATTAGATATGTGACTGGCCCAGGCAATGAAAATTAGTTACCATTTGGTACTTCTACCTCTTCCGCATAACACAGGAACAGTACACGAAGCATTAGTAAGTCACACATACACCATCACTGCAATACAAAGACGGGGAACGTTTCATTTTCTGAGCACTAAATAGGCTTTGTGAAGATCTCAGGCATTAATATCTGCTGCAGTTCGAGGACAGAACCACATTGGCCACCAGCTGTTAAGCCCTCCAATATCCTGAGTGAAGCATATAGCCTTGTAGGACAAGAAAACTTACAAGTATAAAACAATCCCAATAAGCAATTTAGGACTTAAAAAAAAAATCACAAGTATAAAAATATTAGTTCAAGATAAAAAAAAATAAAAATTAAAATCTCCACTTAGCCGTAATCTCAGCACTGTACCTTGCAGTTTAGCAAGGTGTTTGTCACCAGATAGTGTGAGGGGCAGGCCAAGAGGAAGACTGACATTCTAGAAATAGTAACAGTTCAGTACTCTGCTATGTCAGCGAGGTGATGTGTAGAGGAGCGATGCATCCAAAAACCACTTTGTACGTATTAGTAAGTGAAGTGAGTTCTAAAAGTGTACACAGGCATTGGCTTATATGCTAACACATGACAGTATTAAACAAACACACAAAAGTCTCCTATAACCTGTTACAGGTGCAGGTTGACTCTCTGCACAGTTAGCATACGTGGCCCTTCCCCAAACTGGTACTCACTTATTGGACTCCACAAATTCCACCTTACTCCTTTGCATGGCAAGATCCATCATTAATGCATCTATGCCTTTAAATAACTGACTCTCCTCACACCTTCTCAAGACTAGTTTGTGAATGCAGGGCCTGATGCCTCTAGCACCGAGCAAAGAGTTCAGAAATTTCCAGGCTAAACTGCTTTGGAGTTCGGATGGCTCCAATGATACGTGAGTCCCTATGCACACAACTGACCTGCCCTCCCTCTCTACAGGGAGCAATCTGTCGAAGTGATGATCACAAACCCCATGTTCTGTTCCTGGCTCTGTCACTAAACAGGCGTGTGATTCTCAACAATTTTATATCCTTTACCCTGTAAGACAGAAATAAATAAGATCTTACCCTGTTTTCTTCGTTAAATACTCTCAAGGACCATCTTCACACTACAGCTTACAACACCGAGAACAACAGCTCTGCTCTTGGAGACCACAAGAGGCAAAGCAGAAAAATAAATGCATCTCACTGGCTTACAACCCAGAGACCGAGTTCTTCCACTCTTCAGTGAAAGGAAAAAAGTTACTGCTTTATGAAAGGCATGGTGTAATCGAGAAGACAATAACAGAACCTCCATTCACGCTTCCCGCACTCACTGATCAGGCAATTTTTAGGAATTTGCGCAAAAGCTGCAGTATAAAATTTTGAGGAATAATTACTACAGAAACATGAAAAATGCCATTTCTAGTTTACAGACATAGTTAAATGTTACTCTGAGGGTATATACTTACAGATGATGACACAGCTCCCTACAGAAGTACCTTCATGTGGCAACTCTACCTGCAGAAACAGAGCAGTAAAGTCAGTTTTCAGTCAAAGTACCCCTGTGATAGTGAACAAAACTCTGAAAAACTGACATGAATTTTCTTCTTTTTTATTATCTTTTCAGAAGAACTTCAGAAGCAATCAACTTATCTCAGTGGAGAAATACTGATTCCCCTCTCAATTAGTTAACAGCCAAGAGCAGCCTTGAGCTCCAAAATAACAAAAACATAGTCTACTAATGGAAAATGAACTTTGGTGTTCTGGGTCCTTTAGGAGTGATCGACAGTTTTAACATACTGACAGTCCTTCAAGATACAGTATTTCCAGTTACGAATGTTACAGATTTCTATGCTTCAGCTATAAATGCAAGCTCTGATGTATTTCCTCAAATGTCTGGTAAGCACCCCCAGATTACAACAGATGCAAGGGTGACAGCTGGGACAGACAGAAATCATACCATACCATAAGGTATCAAAGCATTTAAAAACTGCTTATAGGTAATTTCCTACAACAATAACCTTTATACAAGAGGAAATCCCCATATTTCTATGCAAAATATTTAAACTATATGTATGCAGTCACCAAAGGAGCTGACATTTGCATCCCTCCATGCATTAAACAAGTACCATTTGGCTTCTTCTGTCCCTGACTGGAGTAAAAATGGTGGAAATAAGTAACAGCTTCAAGAAAAGACACTTCCACGGAGACAAAGAAAGGAAGTTTTCAGAAGATCACTACAATAATGGAAACAGTGAATGATCCCAACTCATATTTGTTTAAAGAGTAAACTTCAGAAAACAAGCACATTTTAGCTGTTATACTGATGTCCACTATATTGACGTCCTAAAATTTGGCAGTGAGACAGCTCTGAGTTCAGTTCTGCTATTCTAAACATTTGATAGGGAGGAAGGGAGGGCAAGGCAGGAAAAAAGTTTTTGTAGCCTTAGGTCACGTAGCCTTTTCTATTAGAAAAACCAAAAAACCCTCTCTGGATCAGTTCCTCATCTGCTGCAAGCCTGCACAGCTTTGCTGACTTTAACCAACTGCTCCCAACTTAGAGCAGTGAAAGAGCTGACCTCCTACATCATGACACCTCCTATTTTGCACCACACGTCTCTTTTGCACCTTTTAGCTAAACAACAGGATTTCAGGTAGCAAAAACATCTCTATTTTCTAAACACTTCAAGCCATTTACAGTCTGCGATTGTAAAGCAAAAGGTTAAAACCCTCATCATTTCCCCCCCCAGAGATTGACCTCAAAGGGAAAACAGATCTACAAACTCCCAGAGTTTGTTTATAAGAGCCAACATCACCTGGCTTGACCTTACCTTTCTTGAGGGTTGCTCCTTCATTTCACACCGCTGTGTACCTATTACCCAAAATAAGGCAGATTTTCGAACTTCTCTGAAGGCACGAAGTCCTCCTGAGGGGAGCACGCAAGCTGAGAGCCCTGTGCAAGGAGCCCGTTCCCCAGAGCCCTCTGCTACGATACATGGTTAAAATGTCCCAGTCAACAGAACTGCTGCTGGGACTGTGGATATCGATACACCTTTTTTTGGTACATTACTTAATGCTTCCCTGAAAATGACAAGTTGTAGTATAAGAGCTTAGTAACACAGACAAGAGAAAACAGTAGGAGCTAAACCTTCACTACTCCCAAAACTGCCTGCATGGGCATCGACCTGGGAGGGATCCAAAGTGCCTTTTACTATTTTCTGTCTGTGTGGAAGGAGGACACAGAATAGATACACATGATCATCAAAAATAAAGATGCAGAAGCACATACGGAAAAGAGCACTTAACAGTTTTGGTTTGTCTCAGGACCAAACAGAAAGACTTGTGTGATCTGGAAAGAGACGAACAACCATGGGTTTAAGATTCAGGTGGAAACCATTTCACAAACCTTACTGTTCACAAAACCTAAGGGTGTTGTTTCAGGCTCCAGGAAACTGAGTCACTTCAAAAATACTGATATGGAGAAATGAAGCATAAAAGAATTAAACAGTAACTTGAAGTTTGGTCAGAAAAAGCTTTCCAGCGAGTCGTACTCACTGGGAATAAGAATCAGAGGAAGAGAGCTGCTTGATGAAAGCCTTTACTAACAACAACAAAAGAAACCCTGGAGAACAAACTGAACAACAACAGTTTTAATGCGGAAAGAGAGAGGTGTCTGGCTGCAACTACTTTCTTTTATCTAAGCAGCTTTATCACAATATCAAGTTCTTTTTCTGTAAATCTTACATTTTGGCTTAAAGATGACAGAGGAGCACAGAAAAAGAACTGGTCTAAAGAACACAACTTTGAAACGTTAGCTCTCAGCACAGAAACTTGTATTAATCTGTGGCAAAGGGAATCTTGAGAAAGACAGTAGCAACATGATTGTTTCCAATTTGTTATTTGTGCAACTGGAGTCCAGTTAAGTATGCTGCCTTCTGCGAGCGTGGCTGCAAAGAAAGCCAATGTCAGCAGAATCACTGTGTGATTAACACTCAGCTATTCCAGTTTTGCAAGGCACTGGTACGAATTAAGACAGTACCAGCCAGGATGGCAATATTCCCCATTTTAAGCTGAATTAGATTTCACATAGATTTCTACTTATTTTTCAGGCAATGGTCTTCCAACTGTCATCGGAAGTTTCTGCTACCCTTAGCTTGCAAGCAGTAACACCTGGAGCTTTAAGACTGGCAGTGATACGCTACCGCTGTTTCTAAGGTACTCGTATGCAAACACCTGCATGCACACTGGCACGACGGTATAAGCACTACATTAAATGCACCAAAAAAGACACATCTGTACTTTGGCAACATCAGACTTTAAGTCATGTTCCAACTGCAGTAGCTCCCCACGTTTTAGTATTTGTCTAAGTTCTTTTATACTGAATAGATTAATATTCCCTTCTCAGTTCTCAGCATTGAAGTCTACCTATTTCTCATGCTTCTCTACTTTCCTTTTTCTAAATTATGCAAGAGGCTTATCGACATAAATATTTCCTTCCTCTTCTGCATGGCTAGGGACAAAGCATAGAGTTTAAAACAAAATACCAGAACAAAACTTATGCACAACATATTAATGTTTTTCCGTCGTGCAAAATAAGTTCACATAAAGAAGCATCAACCAGGGAAGCACACAAATGAGCCAGCTTTGTATAAATCTGTCAGCTCAGCAGAACCAGTCCTACCTGTTTCCAAGAGCCTCTCTGGTCCAGAGGGGATGGAAACCACCCCCCCGCCACAAGTCTAACAGCCTGCTAGACACTAGCACGCATCCATACAGACAAATGTAAGCCAGCACTGCTATAAACCACCAGCCAACGTGATTTACCAGAAGAGAACAACTCTGCCAAACAAGAGTGAGCTGCCTCACGCATCCCAACCTGCAAGACTTCCCCTCGCTGTCCGCTCTCTCAACCAGTCTGTGTCCCTTAGCCAGGTCCTCTGGGGGAATGGATGGGTTCTTATATAGCCCCGGACTTGCCTCACCTCTCCCCACGCCCCCAGGGGCCAGCCCACACCCCTGCTCCAGAGGACCGCGTTACACATTGACACCTTCTACCTCCAGACCCGTTTTGACGGGAAGCACTCATCCGCACAGTGACACGCACCGAGAGATGACTGAAGGTCGCCCTCACCGGTCCGGTGCCAAGTACACGGCGAGACAGGGTTGCACCACGCTGCCCCACTGCCGGGCAGCCGTGACCTCCGAGACGGGCACGCACGGATGCTAACAGGCATCCATGGCCATGTGCCCGCAGCGGGCACT
>NW_010203699.1:0-6655 GCF_000695765.1 Mesitornis unicolor | reverse complement strand
TTTTATTTTATTTTATTTTATTTTTAAAGAAATTTATTTCTTAAATAACATGCATTTATTTGGAAGAACTTTGAAAAACCCAGGGCAAAGAGACTGTAGTTTTAGCTGGAATATTTCTTTGCCTGAGTGAACAGAAACAAGTATCTGCCTTTGATAACTATGCAGATATTAGACTCTGAATATTAAAGAGTGTTGGCAGCTACAGTATAAAGTGGGGCACTTGGCATTTCTGGACAATCTGTATAAATCTTACTGGAAAGTCAGCTAGTAAATGCTCTAGCATTTTGTCAGCTGTATTTTTTCTTTGGCAGAAGATGAATAAATGAACTAAAGTGGGAATTCTTTAGTTATTTTTAAGAGATGAGTTTCCAATTTAGCTTTAAATGTGCTATTATTTAGTGGAATCCTAGTGCTCAGAGGGAGGCTGATATAACAGTCATTTGCTGCATGTACAATAAAATGCTGAATAAATTAGTAGACAAAAAAAAAAGTCTAGTCTAGTTATTACAAAGCCTCCAAGTATTTGGACAAGCAAAAAGGTAAATCTGTCTGCAACGTCTCCCTGAGAAACCATGTCAAACCAGACAGTAGTCTGTATACTATTATAATATAATACAATATACTGTTTGTACAACTTCCGTTAAGATAGACACCACTGTATTCCTGAAGAAGCTGTGTGACTGAGAAATTACTGCCTACTTTAGTCAGTACACATTTTAATCCTCAGAGGAGCTGTGGTTGTTGGAAGGTACTGTCTTTCTGCTGTAGATTACAGTTGGAATAGAGATGTCAAATACTTGGTGCAGCTAAGACCAAAGCTTGTGTTTTGCACACCTGCAAGACAGCGATTACAGATAACTTTAGATGGATCATAGTATTTATGATTTTTAAAGTGCATCATCTTTTTGATCTGATCATTTGTGTGTGAAGGAGAGCTTTACAGTTTTGGTAGTATGCTTTCTGTCTGTTCTGCCTTAGTTTCTTACTTCTGTTATGAGGAAACCTTTACTCCCCTGAAGTGCCTGTAACAAAGAATTTCTCTAGTGCAGCAAATGACTGAACTATATGAAATTACTAGACAGGTTCTAGTTTAATGAGAACTGTGTCTAAGATGCACATATGCCATTAACAGCTATTTGAGATTATTTGTCATTATTTGATATTGGAAACAATGCATTTTATAGCACCTGTTTGGTCTTTTTAAATTACATTGTGGGTGTTTACCAGAGTTATTTGAGGAAGTATAATTTAATTTAACTTTTATATTTATAGTTGTTCTGACAAAGTTTTCTTTCTGTCTTGCTGAGCATGATGTGTCAAAATTCTACCTCATGAACAAATTCATGTCAAGACTCTTGAGTAACTTAGGTAATTTAATCTTTACTCTCACCTCCCTGCTTTTATTTAACTTTTGTGTCTGTCTCCTTGTTGTGCCGCAAGACTTTAATGATCATATTCAGAGCAATTTATACTTCTATAGCTAGGCTCTCCAAGTGCTGATCAAACATTAATAGAACTTCACAGTGGAGCTGCTCAGGAATATTTCGATCACCTTTTGTATGGAACACGCAGATTCATCAACACCGGGAATCTGCTTTGATAACTTTTCCATTTAGAAAACATTCTGACAGAGTTCTGAAGCAGACAAACCCACATATTTCAACAAGAGTTCCACATATTTTGGAAATAACTTTTCATTTGGATTATAATTAATAGTTTTTAAAAATGAAGCTAAATTAAACATTTTGAAAGTCTAAAAAAATGTAAAATATAGATTAATGAAATTTGAACTGGTCAAATGTTTATTTCCCAAATATCTGCAAAATTTCTGTTCAGTGTCGCTTTGAGATCAAGGAAAGAAATGCAAAAAGAATATACTTACTAGTGAAATTAAAGCGCATGAATAATTCACTGAGCCATGTTGCATTAAATACCAATTTTTAACCTGACAAAGATGTGAAGAAAGATGACAGTTTGAATAATCTAATGTATGTCTAATGTATAATTAGTAAAATCTCAGGTCACTTACAGATGTCATTGTTCTGCCTATTCACAGGAACATATCCCTTTGCAGAATAAGCAAAATCAGATAGCCTCATAAGCAGCATTCTCTTTTCTGTTTTCTTCCTGCTATAGATGACATTGTCTCTCACAAATTAATGCCTTTAATTTTAGGCTAAGAATGCAAGGATAATTAATTTCTATTTGCATTATTAAGCTTTAAAGAGATTTAACTTCAATGAGTTGACTTGCTAAGCTTGTAGATAGTTTTTGCTTATTTTCAACTAATTCATATGTATTAACACAGTTAAGTGCTATTGCACAGTGTATTGTACACTGTGATAACATTACTTCAGAAGCAGCATATAAGTGCACATAAAGGCTAATTCATCGTGTGTGTGCATTTCCATCACACTGTATATAAGCCATATGAAATACAGGTAGTATATACATGAAGAGTTTAGGGTAGCAGCCAAAAGAAGAAAAAAAAACCAAAAACCAAAAAACAAACACTTTGAGCTTGTTTTTTGTCAGGATTTTGGTTTCAAATTGATCTAATCTGATAAGGTTCATAAACAGATGACATCAAAATTAAATGCTGAGGAAGGAGAAAATACTCAGTAAATACAGAGACCCAAAGCTGTTTTCTAAGTCCTGGATATGAGGCTCCATTCTGCAGGGTCCTAGCGATCTATGGAAAGATGTTGGAGGCTCTCAGTGCTCCACTGGAAAATGCACACAATCCATACTTCATAGCAGCACTCAGCATGTTTAAGGATGAAGCCCATCAGGATCGTGACATCATAGTGGGGGTCTGCTACAGGCCACCAGACCAGGAAGACCGAGTGGATGAGGCCCTATACAAACAGATAGCAGCAGCTTCGTGTTCACAAACCCTAGTCCTCATGGGTGATTTCAACCACCCCAACATCTGCTGGAAGGACAGCACAGCAGGGCACCAGCAATCAAAAAGGTTCCTGGAATGCATCGATGACAACTTCCTCCTCCAAGTGGTAGAGGAACCCATGAGAAAGGGTGCTATGCTGCACCTCATCCTCACCAACAAGGAGGGGCTGGTGAGCAATGTGAAGCTCAAGGGCAGCCTTGGCTGCAGTGACCACAAAATGGTGGAATTCAAGATCCTTAGGACATTGAAGAGGTAGCGCAGCAAGCTCACCACTCTGGACTTCAGGAGAGGAGACTTTAACCTCTTCAGAGATATGCCACTCAAGGTGTTGTGGGATAAAGACCTGGAGGGAAGAGGGCCCAAGAAGGCTAATTGATATACAAGGACTATCTGCTCCAAGTCCAGGAACAATGCATCCCAAGTAGGAGGAAAGCAGGCAAGTTTTCCAGAATGCCTGTGTGGATGGACAAGGAGCTCCTGGACCTACTTGGGTGCAAAAGGAAGATCTATAGGAAGCGGAAACGAGAACAGGTTAGCTGGAAGGATTACAAAGAAGTTGTCTGAGCAGCCAGGGATCAGGTTAGGAAAGCTAAAGCACAGAAGGAATTAAATCTGGCCAGGGACATAAAGGGAAACAAGAAGGATTTCTATGGGTACATCAGTGATAAACAGAAGTTTAGGGAAGATGTGGGCCCTCTCCAGAAGGAAAATGGAGAACTGGTCATGATGGATACAGACAAAGCTGAGGAGCTCAGTGACTTTTTTTGCCTCAGTCTTTACTGGCAAGGGCTCCAGCCATATCACCAAAGTTAGAGAAAGCAAAGGTAGAGACTGGGAGAAGGAAGATCCACCCACTGTAACTGAAGATCAGTTTTGAGATCATCTAGAGAACCTGAAGGTGTACTAGTCCATGGGACCCGACAACATCCATCTGCGGGTCCTGAGAGAACTAGTGGATGAAGTTGCCAAGCCACTATCCATTATATTTGAAAGGTCACAGTAGTTTGGTGAAGGTCCTGCTGACTGAAAAAGAGGAAACAACCCCCATTTTCAAAAAGGAAAAAGGACGACCCAGGTCAGTCAGTCTCTCCTCTGTGCCTGGCAAGATCATGGAGCAGATCCTCCTGAAGGCTTTCCTAAGGCACAAGGAGAATGAAGATGCAGTGATTGGTGGTATCCAACACGGCTTTATAAGGGCAAATTGTGTCTCACAAATTTGGTGGCTTTTTATGATGGGAGTTATAGCTCTGGTGGATAATGGAAGAGCAACTGACATCATCTACCTGGATTTGTGCAAAGCGCTCGACTGTGACCCGCACAACATACTGGTCACTAAATTGGAAAAACATAGATTTGATGTACAGACCACTTGCTGGATGAGGAATTGGCTGTATGGTAACACTCAGAGTAATGGTCAATGGCTCAATGTCCAAACAGAGATCAGTGATGAGTAGAGTTCCTCAGGGGTTGATACTGGGACCAGTGCTGTTTAATAACTTTTTTTGGAGACATGGACAGTGGGATTGAGTGCACCCTCAGCAAGTTTGCAGATCACACGAAGCTGTGTGGTGTGGTCAACATGCTGGAAAGAAGGGATGCCATCCAGAGGGACCTGGACAGGCTGCAGAGGTGAGCCTGTGCCAACATAATGAAATTCAACAAGGTCAAGTGCAAGGTCCTGCACTTGGGTTGGGGCAATCACCAAGCACAAATCCCAAGACTTGGCAAAGAATGGATTGAGAGCAGCCCTGAGGAATAGGAGCTGGGGATGTAGGTCAGTAAGCATACTGATTCTAGAGCAGTCTGATCCAAGGTTATAATTTCATTTCTGCTCCTCAGAATCAGGAAGTTCACCAGTAAGTTCCACTCTCATTTGGCACAATAGGACTATAGGGTCAGCAATTAGATGCTGTCATGAGGACAATGTGCTTGTCAGTGGCATTTCTTATTCCTTTCTCATTTAGAAATTACCTTCAGCATTTAGTTACTTTTCTCAGAGATTAAATGCATAAGATTTAAGTAACTGAGCTTTCTTAGCTACATCAGTGTTACAGTAATAAGCTTCATTCAGCTGATAACCCTGTGCATAGCAAAACTTACAGTGAGATACTTAAGGAAATATACTGTTGTGGTAAGTAGCCTATGTCTGTAGATTTTTTTTGAGGGGTTTTGTTTCTTTGTTTGTTTTCTGAATATTATGTTCAAGTAATGCAAGAGACACCTTAACAGATTTTGCCTGTGCTGACAGTGATTTTGTAGTTCTCTTAAAACCACAGATTATTCCCAAAGTTAGTCTATGTTAACTTGTTGCTATTTTTGTTTCTGAAGGGTTTGCCACCCTATAATCTCTGTTATGCTGACAAAATCAAGTTAATATTCAAAGGGCAGCTCAGCAATGGCAGGCTGTTATCTAAGACATGTAAATGTCTCCTCTCTTGCTGTAGTGTTGTCACTTTAGGGCCAGCAATTCCATAGAGAGGATTCAGAAAATAAATTTGTTGGACTCCTATGGTTGACAAATTTATCTAGAAATAAGGAAGACTTTGCTTCTACTAACGACTCAACAAAGTTTTGCAAATGTCGGCTTTATAAGACTCCACTGTTTTACATGGAAGTAAATCAAGCCCAGGAATAAGGGCTAAAAATTAGCACTTGTCTTTCCTCCACATTTCTCTCAGCCTGTACTGCATGGTCCAAATATCAAGAATTATTTTCATGTATCTTCAAATGGTTTTAGCTTTAGGAGGCAGTGGCTTGTGGAAGAATGTCAGAAGGTTTTTGTTTTTCAAGGTGGCCATTGCTCAGTTTTTACTCAGCTAGCTCTAAATGTGCCTCATTTCAGTAGTCTTTTGCTTTTTGAGATGTTTTTCTTTTGAGATGCGTAATGTAGGAAGAAGTACATGCCTAACATAGCTTTTTGTGCTCCACTTTAGAGGAACAAGAGAGTGGTATGGGCAAGACTGAGAAGTTCTCAAAAGGTACCAATGTCATGGTTTAGGGGTGGGCTAGCCACTAAATCCTGGACAGACGCTCTCTATTAGTCCTGTTCCCCTCCCCAGAAAGGAAGAGAAAAGAGTAAGAGAGACTTTACAGGTTGGAAAATAAAACTAACAGGTGTAATAAAACAATAATACTAATACTACAAGTTAATAATGTAAATAGGAAAATAATTAAATATATACAAATATGTACAAATATATATAGAAAACCAATATAAAATCCTCCCCCCACCCTCCCCACAATGACAGTTACATTACCAGAGGCTCTGCAGAGCGGGGCACTGGAAAAGTTCCAGACCAAACTCAGCAGCAGGTGGGAGCAGGATGCAGGAACACACGAATCAGGATCAGCTGCAGACAAACTAGCAGGATTCCGTTCAGACTTTGGCCACTGCAGGATCGAGACGGACAGAAGAGTCCGAGATGGAAGTGCTCCAAGATGGAAGAAGGATCGAGACCCTCGTGATCCCTTGGCTTTATACTGGGTATGATGTATGTGGGATGGAATACCTAGTTAGTCAGTTTTCACAGAATCACAGAATCACACAGAATCGCTCGGTTGGAAAAGACCTCTGAGATCATCATGTCCAACCATTCCTGCCTACCCCCTAAACCATATCCTTAAGTACCTCGTCTACCCGCTCTTTAAATACATCCAGGAATGGTGACTCCACCACCTCCCTGGGCAGCCTGTTTTGGGTCTGCTTCCACTCGAGCAGGCACAGACATGGCACCCATGGTGAGACAC
>NW_010203698.1:127103-150646 GCF_000695765.1 Mesitornis unicolor | reverse complement strand
CCCCCCGACCCCCGACTTAGTGTTCTAAGAGTCGAAAGTATACACTCATTTGAACAGTTGGGGTACCATCCTGCTGCTTGTGTCCTGGCACCTCTGTCCATGACAGCTGAAAAAGCTGTGGATCTTTGTCTGAAGCTGGCAGGGTTCTTATTCAAGTAGAACTGAATTAATTTATCTTTCAAGGATGACCTGTTATCAATGCTAAGTTTATCATATGATAATTTTCAATTTTCAGCATCTTTTGATGTAATTTATTTTCTTAGAGCTCTCCTGTTCAAGGTGATGTGCTCGAGCTAATTATTGTGTTGAAATAATTCTTGTACTTCTTGAGCTGCTAGTTTAAAGAGTTCCATTCCATGAATTTCTTCAGGGTGCAAGTGTGCAGCTATGCTGAAGCTAAGGAATGAGGTGCTAATTTAAAAATCAGGATATAGGTATTGGGAGTTGTGTGGCCAAGAATTAACTTGCTCCTGTGATGTTGATGGAGGAACTTCTGCTTAGGAGGAGGCAAGAACCATGGGAACTGACCAAAAGAAGCAGCAGTGAAAAAAAAGGACCAACCAAACAAAACTCCAAACAAGCAAAACAACCTCCAAAAACAAAACCAAAACAAAACCCAAACCAACAAAAACAAACCAAACCCAAACCAAACAAACCCCCCAAAACAACAACATAAAAAAAAATTCCCAACCCCAATTAAAAAAAACCTTCCAGAATATGAACCATTAGAATTCTGCCTCTTTTTAATCAAGTATTCAACAAATGGTATGTTTTCTTGGCATTTCTATGAACTAGTGTCTGTCTTAGTGCCTTGAAGTGGAACTTGATTTCTTGTTTCTGCGCAGTTGCTTTTGGATGAATGTTTTATGAGTCATATCTGAGTTCAACCTCTAAAATGTATTTTGAGGGGATGGGGAAGGGCTGGAAACAGTAACAGAGGATATGGGTTGGAATAGGAGCCCAGCTGGAGTTTGAGAGAGAGATTCAGTGCAGCTCTTCATCTTTAATGGGAACTCCTATGTATCCTGTAAATTGGGGTTGGGGTGATCTCTGTGTGTTTTGGGACTGTATATATTTTGACAAACTTGAATGAGATGGGGCTTATGTGTGTGCTGTATCCTTCCTTGGAAATGCCATCCTACTGCCCACAGGAAGGACCCCCTTCCCTCTGCACCATGGGATTAGTTTAATAGCAGCTTTATTTCATCTCCCCAGCAGACAGCCCCTCCAGCAGGGTAAGACCAAAGCATCGCGTGTGATGAGGTACAGAGATGTTCCCAGATAAGCAGCTCCCAGGCAGGGAGATGCTGGCAGGGATTAGGCTCTCTGCATGCTGGTAGCCTGCCCAGTCAAGGGGGAGGATGGATGGGAAGACATCACTTGCTGAGCTGCAGCCTGGGGAGGAGTGATGGCAGGACTGGAAGCAGGTGTTCAAGGCAAACCTTATTTGTCAGTGTTACCAAACAAGACTAATCTACCTTTTGCTTGCTTGTGTTATACATCTAACATGAGATATAGTGGGCTTTTAAATTTTCTCTTCAATTTGGGATTTTAGAGGTTTGGTGCTATAAAGGAGGCAACTGCTCAATCACCTGTTTGCAGTGATTGTTGTTTTTTAAAATGCTGATCTGCTGTGAAGTAACCTACCCTCTCTGCACACAGCACTTCATGTAGCTTTTTTGGGATTTCTGGCAGTCTGTCCTGCCTGAGGTAGACTCAGTTATTGCACTAACCTCCTTTTAAGAAGTGTTACCTGGATTTCTCAGACTGAGAAAGTTAAAAAGATCCTATGCTGTGATGCCGTATCTATTTGTTAAATACCATCTAAAACTATCCTCCTTTACAAACCGCTTTGCTTTCTACTGCTGCAGACTTAAGATGAGAATGAAAATGAGGCAATCTTTAAAATTTCCATTCCTGCTGTCCTCCTGCTAGTAAAGGCTGTGACCCATTCCCCATGTACCACCTGAGGCAGCAGCATGCGGGTGGGTTCAGAAATGCATGCTTTTGCCTTGTCAGTCTGTCATCATGTCTGAAAGATTGATAGGGTATGGTGATGAATAAACATATGACATTTATATGTAGTCTCCTTTGAATATAAAGCATAGAAGTAGTTCCTGAAATAAAGCAGGAGTGTGGGAGAGGGAAGACAGGAGAGTCAAATCTTGTCTCAGAAGAGTTCATTTGCTTTGGAAAGGAGTCAACCAGTATGTAAATAGAGGCAAAAGCAGGTAACGAAACAAAAAATGAACACTTAATCCAGCTTTCTTGGAGGTTTTGTGGCAAAACTCTAACTGATGTCCATGGGCATCATGGGATGTCCATGATCAGTCTACTAGACCAGCACCAAAGCCTTGTGATGCTTTGGTTAGCTCTGGTAACTGGGGGGTGTTACCTTACTTCAATCAAAGGTTTAGCTTGTGGCTCAGGGAACCGAAAACTTGATCAGTAACTTCTCCCCTGACAGTGAAGAATCAGATATTTTTCTCCTATCTGCTTTCCATTTAGCGATAAAAATGGCGGTAGCTACTTTGTTATGTTTCAGCTTGGAGTAGTAGTTTACGTAAAATATACAGATTAATAGATGGATAAAGCTTAAGGAAGAAATCACCCCACATGTTAACACAGAGGGTCTGCTGAGTAATTCCTTACAGGCACACAGATAAGACTTGTAAAATAATATGGATAACCCTCTGTGTATATATTCTGACTTTCCTATGAAAATCTCTTCTTTTTTGATTTGCCTGGAGTTTGCAGGTGCACCGGTATTTTCTGGAGATAAGTCCACACAATTGTGCAAGAGGAAATTGTTGGTGAAAGTAGAATGTCCTTCTTGTGGTGAGCTTCTCGAAATCTGCTACATGTGAATTTCATTTTATCTTTAGAGCTGGATTCAAGCTCTGAACTTTCTTTCCAACCCTCAACTTCTTCAAGGCTCAATGATATTTGCAGTTCAAAGATTTAGGGATTTAGTTTGAGCTATTTTCTGTGGATTCCTTTTTTTAAATGCAGTCTTCAGAAGTTGTCTCTCTGGGATGAGAGTGCAACTGAGAGAGAGCTATGTATAGTGTGGAAAAAGCCCTGTCCTGCAGCTTGGATGCTCTTCAAAATCGAGAAGAGTTTCCTCATAATGCATTCTAGAAGCATTAGGTGAAACTTCACCTGATTTTGCTCTCTTTTAGGACCACAGCTCCCTCAATTTTTGTTCTACAAACCCTCCCCTATTTACTTTCTAGGAACTGTATGGGTTTTTTTTAAGGACTCACCCTTTAATACTTTCTAGGATATAATCTGATTTTTTGTTTATAGGATTCTCCCCCTGCTTTTTGGTTTCTAGGAATTTTCCCATAGGAACTCTTTTGTTTTTACTTTCTAGGAATCCTTCCCTTTTCCTTTTTAGTGCTGATCCTTGGTGCTTTCTTAGAACTATGCTATGTTTTCTAGGATTTTGTAACTTGTCTGTAGGAATTGTCCACATTTTCTAGTTTCTAGTGCCAGTTTAAATTCTAAGGCATCCCACCCCTCTTGCTTTCTAGGAACTTTCCACCATTTGAGTGGATGCACTTGTTTCATTTTGTAGAAATTATATCTTTCACTTTATAGAATTTGCCTCTTAATGTTTTCTAAGGCTTTTCCATATTTGATGAAATACTTGCCAAAGGTTTTGTAAGAATCCTCCTGTTTCCTTCCTGGGAATTACTACTTTTTCTGATATGTACCTTTCCAAGGCAATCCCTTCCTTAAGGATTTCTCTTAATCCTACCCTATACTGCTTTCTAGAAGTGCCTGATATTTTCTAAGAATCTCCCTTTTAGTGCTTTCTAGGAATTTCATGCATTTCCTAGAAGTCCCCTCTAGGGAGCCTCTTCTAGGTTTTCTAGTAATCAACTCATCTTATTTTCAAGGAATCTTTTGTTAAGTCTTTCTAGTGACCCCTTCCCCTTTTTACTTTTTAGGAATAATCCCTGTGCTTTCTAGGGACTCCTGCTCATACACTTCCTAGGAATTCCCCGTATTTTCCATGAATGCCCCCCAAATGCTCCAGCCCCAGTATTTCCTAGGAAAAGTCTGACAAGTCCTTCTAATTTATTTGAATCCCTGCTGAATGTTTTATGGAGGTGTTGTATGTCTTGTCCATCCTGTCCCATCCCCTGCTGCTGTTCTGTAGTCCTCCCAGTTGCTTTGTGAGGTCTTATCATCCTGCTTGTTACAAACCCTTTTCTAGAAAATTTTCACTTTTTTTTAGGATATCCTTGATTTCTCTAGCAATCCTCAGTTGTTGTGTTTTGGTTTTTTTTTGTTTTGTTTTGTTTTTCCTTTTCCCCCAGGAATCGCCCCCTTTCTAGGAATATATTTTGCTTTATAAGACACTTCCACATGTTCTAGACCCTGCTCCCACCACATACTTTCTAGGAGATTTTCTACCTTTTTTTTTCTTTTCTTTTCTAGGAATCCCTCCCAAAGGATTTCTACAAGTCCTCTCAACATTGCTTTCCAGGATTTTTCCATATCCTGTAGCAATCTTCTTCCCTGCCTCCTCCAGGTTACCCCTTGTTGTTCTTTTGGATTTATCCGTAGTGATTTCAGCAATCTCCCCAACTTTGCTTTCTAGGGCATCTCCCAACTGTTTTTCAGGAATCCTCCATGATTCTTTGTAGGAAATGTTCTTCTATGGATTTCTAGGAAATGCCTCATGGACTCTAAGAAATAGTTTGTAGGAATCTGCTTGTTTGTTTGTTTTTTGGTGTGTGTGTTTTCTGGGTATTTCCCCTGGTTTTTTTTCTTGGATCTACTCCATCAAGTTTTAAGAAGACTCCTCAACATTGCTCCCTTTCTTTTGTGCCCTGGCAACAGGGCTATGTAAGACCTCTTCCTCCCATCAATGCTTTTTTGGGTTCATTCTAAAAGCTTTTGAGGAATTGGCCTATAATACTTCCTTGGAAACACATTTACTACTCTCTAGGAAGTAAAGCCTCTTTCTTACTATGAATCCTTTTCCAGAACTACTCCACACTTTCTAGTGATCCCTCCCTTTTGCATTCTAGGAATCTCCCACTCTCCTCTTTCCAGTTAATGTTTTCTCCGAACTTCTTTCTGTGCCCCCACCCCCTCTGTTTTCTAGGAAACATCCTAATATCATGTTAGGAAATGTCCTTGCATGTTTTTCCAGGAGTTGCTGCACTGTTTTTGATCAAATGTTCCTCTTCTACTGTTAATTAACTCCCTGCCCCCCTCTTATTTTTCTTAAGAATCCCTGGTGGTGTTTCTTGGACTTAGTCAAACAACTTTCTGGGAAAACAGATGCACTTTTCTTTGGTGTCCTCCTAATACAGCTTTCTAGAAATCTTCCTGTTGCTTTCTAGAGTTCCTCCCCAATTTTTTTTTAAGCCTCATGGTAATGCTTTCTCATACTGCTCTCTAACTACTCTTTAGGATATCCTGTTCCTGCTTATTATGAAAGCCTTTCTATTTCTTTCCATGTTTTCTGGAAAACTCCCAACATGCTTTTTAGGAATTCACTCCCAAAATACGTTTTCTAGCAATCCCTTATCTAATTAAGCCTTCTAGGACTTACTCCTTTTAAACTTTATTGGAACCCTCCTTTCCTCCACAAATCTTTGCAGGAAATCCATCCCCCTGCAAATCTTCCTAGAAGTTTTCTACATTTTGTAGGAATCATCACTTAGTTTTTAACTTTAATACCCCAAATATTTTCTAGGAATCTCTCCTTAATGCTTTCTAAGAATCTACCACTCATTTCAGGAATCCATCTCTTCTACTCCCACCCCATATCCCCTTTGCTTTTTAGGGACAAGCTCATATGCTTTCCTGAATTAACCGTCTTGTTTTCTAGGAATATTTTCTACTTTGGCCTTTTAGGAATGTCTCTCTCTAATTTCTAGGCATCGCTTTTTAGGAATACTCCCCCATCTCCTTCCTGGGAATGCTTCCTAGAAATATAACCCTCCATGTGCTTTATAGGAATATCCCTCTTCCCTCATTTTGCTTCTGGGAATATCCTGTCTTTGCTCTGGGTGGATAACTCCACTTTGGTCTTTATGATTATGTCCCCTTTTTGTTCTTTAGAAATAAGGCCTTTCACTTTGTAGAAGAAAAGATCCCTCTTCTCTCTTGAAATAATCCTTTTCTGTGTTCTGAGTTTATTTCCCCTTTATTTCCTGGCAATAATTTTCTTCTGCTTTCAATACATCTCTCTTCTCCAGGAATATGTGCCATACTCCATTTGCTTTCTAGGTGTGTTCTCCCTCTGCTTTCTAGGAATATCTGCACCCTGGGGATAGGTGAGGAGGGTGGGTGTAGGAATATTCTGCCTTTGCTTTTCGTGACAGTTGTCTCTCTGTTTTCAAGGAATATTGTCCTTCCGGTTTCTTTGAAGAACCTCCCAGTTACATGGTATCTATTGCTCCGTCACTGTTTCCTTGTAGTAATGTCCTCTTGCTTTCTGCCTGTTTTTCTTGTGTGCTTTCTGGGACTGTTCTGTTCGTTTACTAGGATCATCTCACCTCTACTTTCTATGAATACCTCCTTTTCGTTTCTAGCAATATCTCCTAGCTGCTTCCTAGGAGCATCCACCCTTTGTGCTTCCTAGGAGCATCCACCCTTTGGTTTTCTATCAATAGCCTGTCTCAGAACAATGTTTCTCTGCTTTCTAAGAAAATTCCTTCTGCTCTTCAGAAGCTATTACCTCATCTGCCTTCTAGGAATAGTTCCTGCTGCTTAGAAATATTCCCCCACCTTCTGCTTTTGAGGAGTGTTCTTGCTTTCTAGAAATCTCCTACCTACTTTCAAGCAATATTTGTATTTGTTTTCTGGGACAATCTCTTGCCTTCTGGGAGCTTTGGCCCTCTCTGCTTTTACAGAAGTGTCCTGCATCTTTCTTGGAGTTTTGTATGAGGTTCCCCATTTCTTTTGAGAAACACCCCTTCTCACTCTTTATGACTATTATGTAGGCTTTCGTGAACTCTCCTCCATATTCTAGGGTTGCTAGAGCTGGCTTTTAAGGAAAATCTCCTTTCCTTTCTAGAAGTACCTCTAAGGGTGTTGCAGGGAGCTGCTGAATCCCACAGCCTCTGGGACCCAGGGGTTCCTACTTTCAGATGGTTGAAGCTGCAGTGGGTGCACTCTCAGGCTCAGGAGGTTTTTGTATCCCAGTCTGATGGATGTGGGTGCTGCTGCACTTCTGTGAACCTAGCAGCAACCAAGTCAATGCAAGTGAAAATAGCAGAGTCCCGTTCTTCCTCTATCCTGATCAGGATTGTAGTTCACTAGTGAAAGCACACATTTCCTCGTTGTGTAGGTTCACATTAATCTCTTGAATATCAGCATGGCCTCTAAGTCAGTCTGATATCTATGCCTGGATCCTGGGCGTTCTCACATGGTAGGTGGGTCTCCTCCTACTTACTGGCTTATCTTTTCATTCTAGCCATTCCCCAGTGCTTTCTGGAAAGTCCCTGTGCTCTTTCTTTAATTTATAAATGGCATCTCTTTTCTTGGAAGTTTTTTTCTTAGCTTGCTATGAATTCCTCATTGCTGTCGAGGACATTTTGCTTTCTTTTCTTGGAAATCCTTGCCTATTTCCTTCCTAGACGTTCCCCATCTACCTTCCATAAACTTTTGTTGTTCTTTATAGCATGTCACTTATTTACTCAGAGTTCTTGCTTTCTAGAAATTCCCAGTTTATTTTTTAGATTTTCTCCCCTTTTGTCTGATAATTCTCTATTTGCTTTCCAGGAATTTCATGTCAGCTACCTAGGGATTTGACATCTGCTTTCTGTGAGTGCCTCATTTTGTCTCTAGAAATCCCCTGTTTTCTTTCTAGGAATGTCCCATTTGCTTTCTAGTGATTCCCATGTGCTTTTAAAGAGTTCCCAGTTTGCCTTTGAGGAACCCTGTGATATTTTCTCATATTTTCCCATTTGTCTTGTAATATATTTCTGTTCAGCTTTGTAGGAATTCCTTATTTCTTTTTCTCCTGTGAGTTTTTCAAGTTTTCTAAGAAATCCTCATCTCTTTTCATGAAAATTATCTTCTTTCTAAATTCCTGAGAATTTTTCACATGTTTCTTATGAGTTCCCAAATGTGGAAACTTCCTGGGGGTTTTCCAGTGCTTTTTTTAGGACTTTCACCTGGGCTTTCTAGAAAGTGAACTCCTTTAGGAATTCTATGGTATTTTCTGTATATGCTTTACATAGAGATAGGAGGCACACACATCTCCCCGAACCAAATGAACGAGCAAGGCAAGGCAAAGTCTTTCTGTATGTAAAGCATATGCTATTTTTATATTGAGGATAAGGTACCTATGTGTATCACATGTATGGCAGGAAGGCGTTATACAAGGTGAAGAGAGGCTTTTCTGTCTGTATACTCTGTGTATACATATTATACATATACATACAAAGAAAAGGTTTGGTGAGTGGAGTCTTTTCTGTAGGTAAACAGTCTGAGTGGTCTGTAGATACATCATATGCAGACAGCAAAGTCTTGTGGAACTGTGTTGTGCCAATGGTTATTGATACATCTTGGATTTTAAGACACATCCTCTGTTATATGCCCAATGTATTCTTGGTTTGTGGCATTTATTATGATCATATGGACATTACTATAAAGTAATTTTTCTGCTTGTAGACCAAGATAAGGCAGTCTTGATATCATGCTAGATAGTATTAGTATGGACAGACAACCCCCTCCCTTCCTTCCCCTCCCACTCCCCCCTCAGCCAGGAGCTTGATCCAAGGCTCATGGAAGCTGGTCGCAGTGTTGCAGCTGATATTACGTTGCTCTCGACCAGATTTCTAATGCTCTGCAATGTATCTGTTGTAAGTTCTGGCTTGGTGGTTATGGGAATTCACTTATTGCAGCCTAGCTGTTGTGAGCTCAACTTTTATGCAGTTCATTTTTGAAACAGTAGAGCCTCTTTAAGTTAAAGAAGAAAATTTAAAAGTCCACAGTGAGACAACTTGTTTTAAACTTTAAAGTTCCACGACCATTTGTAATCAAATTGCTTAAGTAAGTCCTACATAAGTGCTTGGGTCCTTAAGTGTGCTTCTTCTGGCTGTTTGTAGTACAATAGAAACAAATGAACCCCAGAGACCTCCATAAGTTGTTACTGTGCAGCTGTTGGCATGATTTCTGATGGCAGCTGCCAGTGAAAACCAGGGAATGTCACATGAGTTAAATGACTAACCTCTCTGAGGCACACAAGAAAGGGCTGGTAGTCGCTACTCTCAAAGACAGATAATCTTCCATGAAGTGTCCAGTAAAAATGTCACACCTAGAAGTCATTTATACCTCTTTTCGTATTTGAAAGAGCAAAATTGCTTCAAAGAGCTTTCCATTTTATCTTTTAACTCCCTAGCAGTCCTGAACATGTGTATGATTTGCAGTTTCCTATGTATCCTTAGCTGGCTGAAATATCAGTTTTAGTGGTGAACAAGGTGTGCTTTCCCTATGGTTTTCTTTATTAAATGATTTTTTGTGTGTGTGCTTGAAGGATCAGTTATATTTCTTTTTGATGATAAATGAGTTAAACAGCTTCTCAGATTCCTTAAAAATGCTTACCATGATTATAAGGTATTTAACTAGGCCTGCCTAAAATGTCATTCAGCACTACTTTTTGTCTGAGCTGAGAATAGCACCCTACTACTTTCCTTAAAAGGCAGCTGCTTTTATGTAAAGCACAAGGTATGAAATGTAGAAACTTCCTTTTACCTGGCAGGTGGACAGTGGAGTTGGACTTAGCAGAATGTGTTGGAACACTTAAGTAGGCCCAAATTTTATTCAAAACTTTATGATCCATGAGTATTAGCAAGTGATCTTGATCTCGAAGTCTTTGTTCTAATCTCTTGTGCATCAGACGTTACTAACCAATGCTACTGGAAGGTTTTTAAAAGGCAGTATTTTATCAGACTTTGAGGATGAGTATAAAGTATCTCTGCAGTGCTTTATATGCTTTACGCAACTGGGTGATCATGCTGTATTAAGTAGTTTCTCTAGCTGAATTGGTTAAGAATTAATTTCAGAAGCATCATAGCAGAATTTTCTTCCTACGCTGTTGCTGCACAAAGTAGAAAACAAGCACTGAGGTTTGTTAGGGGCCAGCTATATTTCTAGTTTGTTGGGCTGTTTATACTCATTCAGAAGTTCTCATTCAGGGGCCCTGCCTTCTCATTGACTATGTATGCCTGTGAGGTCCATGAAAGGCAAGCGTGCCTGTTGGGCTTATGTCCTTCCAGCAAGTAGTCAGCATCTCATTTGGAAAGAGGAAACACCATGACTTAGAACAACCACATCTGTAAAAACTGAAGTGGTCTGATTCACTCTGAGTGACGTATCCTGCTTTTACTTTGTCTCTCTAGCTGAATGTGATGTCTCTTTTGTCTGGCCACTAGGTTTCCAATGTCCTCACTCTCTGAACCCTGCTGTCTTGCATATCTTGTGGTGCTAGATACTGCAAATTGACTGTGCTTTTAATCCCTGGCTGGCTCTGCAGTGACCTTGGATCTCCTGCTCCAACCTGCTCTTCTTGCTTCATCCCAACAGCTTCATTCTTCCTCACACAGGTAGGCCAGATAATCTCCTTGATGTATTAGCTCTTTTTAGTTTTTCTGGCTTACTTCTCCAGTACCTCAATAGTTACATTCACAATATTTTTGTCCAGTTAATTCTGAACTTTCATTAGGGTTGAGAAGACTTAACTACAGACCGTGTTTCTATTCTGTCCTCTGTCCATTCCACTGATCAGCCTTGCATGCTCTTTCCCCTCACATCTACAAAACCCCGTGGCTGTGTGCAGCCTGCCAGTGGGAACAAGGACTGCATCTCTGACATTGAGGCTTTCCACTGCTTAGTGCCAACCGAGATGAATTTGATGACAATGTCACATCAATGAACTAGTGACAGAGAAGAGATGAGAAGGATGGCAGTCAGTGTGACAGCTAGTCTTGATAATCTAGGAGGGGAAAAAAAAGCTAGTTTCCATCAGTGTGGCAGAGGAGGAGGGACATATCCTGCTGACACTATAGCGTAGCAGCACCTTTGTGTACGTGGTAAGATGAAGGAAAGGTGGTAGCCAGAGCTTTTGGGTTTGAAAGAGACCTGCTGTTCATACAAATGAACCTGTTACCTCAGCCCTAAACAATGTGAAAGGGTAGAAGATGCTATGTCTGCCAAAGTGGACAGGAAATAATAACTAAAACCAACCTGAAATGCATTGAGCTTCTAGAATTAGTTGTGTGCTTCACAGAAAATGGCAATGCCTATCCTGCGTTGTGGCTTCCCCCAGGACTTGGGGATTGGACTAGATGATCTTTTGAGGTCCCTTCCAATCCCTAACGTTCTGTGATTCTGTGATTCTGTGTGACTTCCAGTAAAACAATTAAGTTAAGGAAACAGCCTACCTGTACTGTAATAGCCTTGGAGGCAGGAACCAGTCTAGGACATGGTTTTTTGAACGCTACTGAAGTGATGCTTCTAAGTAACTGACCTGACTTGTCAACCATCCAGTAGTTTTCGGAGAGTTAAAAGTATAGCATCTTTTATAAAATGTGACTTAGAGAACAAGCAAAGATCAGGATATTCTGAGTTGCAAAACAAATGAAGAATGAAGTCTCAAAGATCCTTTTTGGGCAGATTCCCCATGATTAACTGGAATTTTTTCATGCAAAAAAGGAGTATACATTCAATATTAGTTTTGCAAGTACCTCTGACTCCAATCTGACTTGAACCTTATCCAAAGCCTATTTTGCTGGTGGCAGAGTTGTGAATGCAGCATTTTTTAACAAAAAAAATTATGGAATCTCCTCTTTCTTAACGTAGCTACCTCCCCAGTATTAACTTTTTTTCTGATGTAACAATGCCAACCATGGTGAGAATTTGGTTTTGACACAGAAGCAGAACTCTAGTTTGGACCAAGCCACAGCTGCTCACTGCTTAGTGCTTGGTAATGCCAAATACTTTTAGCTGCATTAATTTTAGCGGAATCTGTCAAATCTGAGCAACTCTGTAAATAAGACTATGAAGGACAAATGCCTTGGGGCAACTCAGTAGAAAAGCATAGCATCTTTTCATTTCCTTTTCTGTTGAGCAATGGTGTGTTGTCGTGCTACAGTGAGGGAGATGTGCAGAAATTGTTCACAAGCCCTGAAACAAGAATGGAAGAAGCTTAGAGCTCTGCATTTAAACTGATACAAAGTCCATATGATTACAAAGTCCATATGATTTCAAAACCTGAACCTCATAGTACAAAGCCATAACAAGTTTCAATGTTTTTTTCCTTCGTGTCTTTGTCTTTCATTGCTGCAGATATTTAACTTGAAATAACTGAATGACAATTGGAAAGGTCAAGGTAACTTTTGTTTGATGTTTACCTGATGCAATTTTTGTTGTGTTGACATCATACACTGACCATATTGTCTGCTAAAGATAAGTTTCTGTTCATCCACCATTGTCAGCTAAGCATTCCCTTATCATTTTTCTCAGCTATTTGTTTGGTTATTTTTAAATTATTCAGGCTTGGGTTTGTTGAATCTTTCAGGTCACTGCTACCAAAAGAGATAAGGAAGTTTAATAAGTGTGCACATACAATGATGCTGGGGGGAAAAAAATAGCTGGAGAGTGTTTGTGCAGCTTATCTTTATTCATGAAGCCCTTGAGGGTGATGGAAAAGGGTACCAGGAACCCACACAGACTGTCCACTCATCCAGCCATATTTAACTTTGTTTGTCCTGGTTGCCTCAGCTAATGCACACATGAGGCTGTGCCAAGCCTTGTACTTTGCCTACCTTGCATTATTAATGCTCTCAGAAGGGGTTACATTTATATGCTGTTGGCTGAGGTGAGACTGGCACTTCTACATCACTGCTGAGTGCTGCATTCGTAGCTGTGACATTGTGGCTCTATGAATGATATTAGTACTGAGTAAGCGCAGCTGGAACAAAGCAGTACCTAATCTTTTCCAGTGCTGCTAATGGCTGTAATCCAGAAATACAGGCCTCTTTGAATTCTGATATATTTAATTAGAGAGAGAGTGACACATGCACAGGTAGAAAAACAAATCCAGCTCTTGTTATCCATAGTGTGATTATGCGATGTGTTTTAGTATCTGTGTCTCTCTTCTGTCTTAAAACTGAAATGAAAAAGCTTGCAAGAGCTTCTAGGCCTTTTTTTAAATGGTAATTTTCTAGTGCCTATCAATGCAGAGGAAAACTTAACACGAATAGGTGAAATGTATGAACTCAGAGATGAGAGAAATCCTCATAATTATTTAAAGCCAATCTCATGGATTTTTGAGCCAGACCCTTTGCTTGCTTGGAGCTCATAGCATCATGAATAGATTTATTTTTGTATGCTCTTTTTTACTGTTGCTATGTGGTTTTGGAGAGTGCATCCAAACCACCTGCCCAAATAAAGCAAAGATGTCTACCTACCTGGTGAGACCTGCTCTGCACCCGGTCTTTGCAAGCTGCACAGGGGCTGAGTGCTGTTGCTGGTCGTGTGGCTGTGCACACACAGGGGCTCTCTCCTCACCCAGTGTTTCCAAGTGGAGTGGAGGCTGGCTGAGGCTTATTCTCTCTTTCTCTTTTTTTTTATCTGCAGCATTTGGCCTGTTCATATTGGGGAAGAGACAGCTGATCCTTTGGAAGCTTAAGTATTGGACTCTATTTATTTTCCCCCTTGCTGTGTAATACTTTGGAATAGGTGATAACATTTGACAGGAGGTGTTCATAGCCAGGTTACGCAATGTGGATAATGCGCACATGTAATGTGATATTCCTGTAATTTGTGCAAGCTTGGTTTCACTAAAGGCAGATAAGGGAGGCAGTAGAGTAAATGGGAACAATTCCCTCTAATTTAGGAGGAATGTGGGCTGCCAAAAATGATAAGTATAAAAGAGGATTATTGCAACTGGGCACAAAGTATGAGCATGTATGACCAATAGGTTAATGCAAAATAACAGCCTAGTCTGCTTGCTTCTCCCAAAAGAGTACTTAAGGAATCCAAATGGATTACCTCAATGTCAATACATTACTGCCAACCTCAGGCTTTCCCAAATAACAAGCCTAGCTTGAAAGTCAATACATATGTAGTGTTTGGTTTTGTTTTTGTGTGGTTTTTTTTTTTTAATAAAAGCTATCTGATAACAAGTAGTTAGTTTGAATTTCCTGTAGTTGGATCTTTGCTCTACAATGATATCTACAAATCTAGTTTTCTTAAAAAAAGCAAAATTGAGATTTCCTGATAATAGGCTTCCAAGAAAGACACACAATATCATGAGGTTTGTGATGAAAATGAGGGTAGCTGGTAATGTTGCTAGTTTTGCAAGTGCATTACTTTGGGTTCAAAATATTCCAGCAGATGTCAGAAATCAAATTGCTTGGGCCACTGTGAATTTGATTTTAACCAGCACTCTTTTTCTCCCTGTAGCTGATGCTGTCACTTTTTTAGCTATTGTGTTAGGGAAGGCTGTTGGCAGGCACATGCATAGGATTATTTCAAGCCCATTTCACTCTAGTGCTGCAATATTAGATCTTCTAAGTACAAGAAGCAAATCTTTGCTTATCCTTGTTTCATCCCCATCTGTTATTAATGTAAAATGACTGAAAAAGTCAATTTTTAATTAGAAGTGGAAAAACAGAGGAGTCGATATATGTTAACATGTATTAGGTTTAGGTCATGCTTTACCCAGGCGTCAGCTGAATTCATGCTGAATCCTCAGTGGCTGCATTCTTGAGCAGATCAGCATCTCTTAAGCAGTAACTCCACCTAATGAGGTTGGTAATTCAGATAAGAGATAAGTGGTCAACCAGGCAAGTAACACACTATTTTTAATTGCTATGAGAAATGTTTACAAGCTTGCACACATCAGAGGGCTATGACATGACAGGAAACCTTTAAGAAGTGTGCTCCATTGAACAAGCCTATCGTCTTCTTGCCACATCTGATATTAAAAAAAAATAACCAACAGGAAAATAAGCTCTTTCAAACAGGTGCTAAAGAACATATGGCTGTTGGTGTTTTGTGTTAAGCTTCCTGTAAAATGCATGAGTTTTCTCACCTTGTTGGGAAATGGCCCTGAAGAGCTTTGTGGAGATGATGCAGCTTGTATATGGAAGTGATAACTATTACATATTAATGGCATAATTTGTCATTAGGTGATTAGTACAGTACACCCCTGCAGTGACAGCCAGATGTTTGTCACATCCCCACTCACAGACTTTTCCAATAAGGTAGCAGGAAGGAGGGGGAGATCCATGGAGGAAAACAGCTACTTGGTATTAAATAATTATAAACAATCTGGTAGAAGAGTGCATGCCTGTCTCCCAGCTCAGACTGAGAGTACTTCTAAACCGGTGGTACAACAGACTCCCTTCCTGTGCCAGATTCGGTGTGTAAATTAAAAACAGAAGTAGTGTTGATTATAGGAAAAATGATAAAGTCTGAAATTACTCAGTATGGATCTAAGTGCTGCTTGCCAGCAGGGAAAATCTGTTTCATGTTGAAACAGGCCCTTCAGACCTGGCCTGACAATAAAGGACAGTGAACAGCTCTAATGTGAGTGACTGCAATTATTTGGGATAACCTTGATATTCTACTAAATGATTAATGTGCTTAAGGCAGGAGGAGTGTACTAGGTGACCCCTTAATAACCCTTTGTGCTCACCAAGGTGATGGCTACATCCTTTAATTCTCCTTCTGTCTCCAGCAATCGTAAGTTGGCCCTGCAAGGCCGGGAGTTCAGGCTTTGGGGGATTGCAGAGCTCTTGCTGCTGTGACACTATTGCTTGTGTAAACGATGGGTGTAGGAATGATGGTTGCTGCAATCAGTATTCAAAATGTTTGTCTACAAGCTGAGTGACTCATTAATTACAGGCTATAAAATGCTACTTTACTTCTCCTACCCCCCTTCAGTCTAATTTGCAGGCATTTAACTTAGCCTTCTCCAGACAATTCATGGATGCAGACAATGAAAGAATACTTAGTGAAATCACTGTTATAGTTCTGTCAGGTTGCTTCGACCCTGAAATGGCCCCTCATGAGCACAGGTGAACTCTAAAACTAAGCTAAGGGGATCATTTGTCATGGACAGATTCTGATAGATGAGGATTGTTTGTGCTGCTTCTTTTCCTGCTTCCTTACAAGTGGGATTACTCTTTCATTTACATGCAACTAAAGCTGGGTTTGCCATACAGAAATATTTTTTTGTCTTGTGTATATTTGAGGATAGAGACCCCAGAGCATCTCTAGGCAACCTGCTCCACTGTTTAACTGCTCTCACAGTAAAAAAAGTGATTTTTGTGTTTAGATAGAATTTAATGTATTTTAATTTGTGCCCCCTTTGTCTTATCCTGTCTGTGGACACAACTCGGAAAAGCATGGTTGCCTCTTCTTTGCTCACACCCATCAGGTATTTATAAACATCACCTATTTGCTCCTCTAGGCTGAGCAGTCCCAGCTCTCTCAGCCTCCCCATGTATGGGAGATGCTCTAGTCTGTTGCTCATCTTTGTGGCCCTTTGCTGGATTTGCTCTAGGAAGTGCATGTCTTATATTGGGGAGCCCAGAACTGGACCCAGCACTTCAGGTGTGGCTCACAAGCACTGAGTGGAGAGAAAGGATCCCCTACCTCAATCTGCTGGCAACACTCCCAATGCAGCCCAGGGTGCTGTTGGCTGCCTTTTTCATAAGGGTGCATTGCTGGGTCATGGGCAACATTACTTTTTGGACAAATAGCTTCTGCTGCTGCTTTTTCTTTCCACTTCTATGTCTTTTTCTAGTCTGGATGGAATAATGGGGTTTGGTTTTTAAGTTCCCCATCCCTCACCCCACCATCCTAATTGTTTTTGTTGTAAGCTTTCTGCAGCCTTTGGGCCTGGTTACAAAAGCCTAAGACCTGACAGAACGCTACTCTAACAGAATTAGTTCTAGATGCAGGAAGTCATTAAATGTAACAGGACATGCAGGCAAGTAACTCTTCATTGGGAGAATGGAAAAAAAACCAGCTTCAGAGTGACTGTGCTTTTTTTTTTCTTTGATATTGGTGATATTATTAATGCCTATCAAAATAGCTTAAAAAAAAGGAGGAGAGGGAGATAATTATTGTCCTTGCATGGCATCGCTACTCATAAACTTTGAACACTGAGGTATGTCCTCACAAAAACCTCACCTTACAATATGTGCATGCTGTATAACATGAAAAAAGTGCTTGGAGGTATTTCTGCAGTAGAACAAGAAAGTCTAGCCAGAGGTGAATGCTGAGATAAAATATTGCCTTCAAATAGTCTTTATGAGTCTTAGACGAACAAAAGGTACTAAAGTCAGCAAGCCTTTATTTATTACCTCTGATGTGCAATTGTGTTAGCTGTGCGCAGGAAGAGTTCGTGCTGTTAAGTCTGCAGATTCAGAGCCTCCATCCCCACAGGGCTGTGCTGCTGTGCATTCAATAGCTGTGACTCCTTAAGGGGTGTGTGTGTGTGTGTGTGTATGTATATATATATATATTTGAATTTCCATTCTATCAAACAGATCAAAGTAAAAACAGCTTTCCTTAGTGTTATTTTACTGAAAAGCAAACTGTAGCTCCATTTAGAGTACGTGCTACGAATCAATTTGGGTTGCCAGATGTATATATTAAAACAGCATGTCATAGAGAGATAGCAGTGCATTTAGGATACAGAAGGTATACAGAAACTTCAATGTACCTAACAAACATCTGCCTGGTTCACTGCTTATCCACAAAAAAACCCAAAACCAAACTCAAGACTCTTCTGCTGCAGAATTGCAGAATTGTTCACGTTGGATGGGTCAGCTAGAGCAGGCTGCCTAGGACCCTGTCTGATTGAGTTTTGAGTATCTTCACATTCGGAGAATCTATAAGATCTCTGGGAAAACTGTTCCTATGATTGACAGTAAAAAAGCAAACAAAATGAACAGAAAACAAAACTCACCTAAAAGATTTCTTATGGTTTTGAAGAAGAGGAGAGGAAACCAAGACATTTTCCTCTTCCTACTTCCATAGCAGGTTTCATGTTTGACAATGTGGTAAGCAATTTGATTTCATGTTTATTTCTTCAAGTAGAAAATGTTAAAGTAGACACTTATGAAAGTATAGTTAAAAGGTAGTACAATAATTTACGGCTAAGAAATATACTTGAAAACCTGAGAGGGACTATATGTAAATAGTGATGGGGGTTTTTTGTTATGGTGTTTAGTTTTGTTTTTTTCCCTGAATGGATTTTTAGAGCTAGATATAGAGGAACTAGACTGATTTCAGGCTCACTTGAACACAGATAAACAGACTGAACAGATCACAGAATCACAGAAGTGATTAGGAGTTGGAAGGGACCTTGAAAGATCATCTAGTCCAACTGCCCTGCCAGAGCAGGATCACATAGAGGAGGCCACACAGGAACGTGTCCAGGAGGGTTTTGAATGTCTCCAGAGAAGAAGCCTCCACAACCTCTCTGGGCAGCTTGTTCCAGTGCTCTGTCACTCTCACATTGAAGAAGTTTTTCCTCATGTTCAGGTTGAACCTCCTATGCTCCAGCTTGCTCCCATTTCCCCTTGTCCTGTCATTGGCTATCACTGAGAGGAGCCTGGCTTCTTTCTCCTGACACTCGCCCCTTACAAATTTATAAACATTAATGAGGTCACCCCTCAGTCTCCTCTTCTCCAAGCTAAAGAGACCCAGCTCCCTCAACTGCTCCTCATAAGTGAGATGCTCCACTTCCTTAATCATCTTTGTGACTCTGTGCTGAACTCTTTCAAGTAATTCCCTGTCCTTCTTGAACTGAGGGGCCCAGAACTGGACACAATATTACAAATGCGGTCTCACCAGGTCAAAGTAGAGGGGAAGGAGAACCTTTCTTGACCTACTAACCACACTCCTAATACAACCCAGGATGCCATTGGCCTTCTTGGCCACAAGGGCACAGTGCTGGCTCATGGTCATCCTGCTGTTAACAGAATAAACTGTTCATGTCCTTTAAGATAAATTCATGCAGGCTACCTGGCATTACTTGTAGTTGTAATCTTCAAAGTGGGACAACAACAGATACTCAGAGAAGCTTTTCCAATCTAATTTACTCTCATGTGTGATAATCCTTCTTGTTTACTAATAGTAGTTTGACTAAAACAATGCAACTTTCTCCCTGTGAGAAAAGACAGCTCTCATTCCATAATGAATTTAAGGAATAAACCAATCTCTTTTGCTCTTTTTTTTTTTTAATAGAACACTCTGTAGCTTGTTTTTCCCTTTGTTGCCTATCAGTCCCATGAACTTCCAAAGAAGAGAGGCAAAATGTCATTCCCTTCCCTTTATTCCTGTCATTTTGAACAAGAAGGTTGAGCTGTGTCAGGTTTCTCATTGAGGATGCCAATGTTCAGTTTCTTTGTACATATATCAGGGCAGATTTTATAAACTTGTGCGGCTCCAAGCCAACATAGTCCTATTGTTATCAAGGGCATTGCAGCAGAGATCTACAGCAGCTGAAATCTGGACTCATTGTCTTTTATTAAATAGATTGCCACATCCCTTGACAATGGCTATCAAAAGCTTATTCTTCAAAAAACAAGACATAGTATCGTTTGTGTGTCAATGGCAACATATGCTGCCTGCATTTCAAAATTGTCAGCAGCGTTCAAAACTGCCACCTTTCTGGATAAGAAAGTTGTGCTGACAAATACAACACCCTCAAACTTCCCTGTCTTCTTCCTGTATGATGTACTTTGTTTTCTTGTGCTCCTGGTATTTTGAGGCACATCACATTCTGGTGCTCTGAAATGTTCACGCATCGGAGGGATTCATACCTCAGGTTGTTTTTGGATGGCAGGCAACATTGGACAAGTGGGTGAAGTGGAGTTGGGATTGACTGCTTGGGAGTATTTTGAGTGTAAATGTTTAGGAAAATAGAAAAGCTTTATGATGTTTTATTTTTTTTCCTGTATAGGAACAGGACCCAGTTTCACTTTCTTTACTTGCCAAGTACTGGCATGAACACCACTATTTTATTTGCAACAGGACAAGAGAATCAAATGAAAGTTATAAAATTTTCATAAGTTCCACTATGAGGTGGGGGAATTGGATGACACTTGTGAGTATGAAGTTGAATTCACACTGAAATCCTCCTTCCTAAATGAGGTGATTCTATGAATTAAAGCAGTGAGATTTTAATTTTGGGTTTCCTTTCTTTGCATCCCACTATTTCAATGTCTGTGCTGATTTAGTTTGATAATTTGAAACTTTGATGCAAGTGCACTTAGTTATCTGATGGAACAGATTTTCTAGTGATACACACTCATTCTTCCCACTCTCTCCCAGTCAAATTTGTCTTCAGTTTTTTCCCTGGTGAACTTTGAGGTAAGTATGATTTAAGCAAAGTATGGTAGCCAGTTGATTCTTGTAATCTGCGTCATTTGTCTGCAGTAGCTCTGCAGTGAATATGGTATCAGTATGTATAATTTCCATCCTTCTCTGTGTTGACCTCTCTTCCCTGTAAGCTGTAAAATCAAAGCAGAGAGCAAGTAAATTTCCATCTAAGCTTTGGATGATTTTCCAAGGAAGTTGTACTGATGTAACCATGTCACCTCTGCCTAGCAAACATGGGGGGGGTTGGGTGCAAGGTAGAAGTCATGTGTCGACACATGACCCAATTCCTAGTTGGCAGGAAAATTTCCTCAATCTCAATTGTTCTGTTTGTTCATTACATGGCATTAAGACTCTACTGATGTAGCCAGTGATATATTTTCAGCAAGATTCAGAAGTCATAAACTTCAGAGAATGAAAAATATAAGGGCAGTTAAAAAAAGCGAACTTTCAAGTCTGCAAATCCAGAGGGAGTAATATGTGGCCTATTCCTTTCCCTGATAGTATGAACAGCCAGCATAAGTGTTTGGAGTATTCCAAATACTGATGTCTTTTGTATATGCCTGAATGAGAACAATGGACTCTGAAGCCAGTATTAAAGGCATTGAAATACTTTTTATTTTGTCCAGAACAGTTTTTCCTGTAACACATTCTTGATGCTTTTCCTCCTGTAGGTTGGGCTGTATTCCACAGATATATTTAATCCCTAGCTGTACAGAAAAGGAGTAGGAGAGAGCACTGCGATCATTCAACCCTACTAGCAATCCCTGAGCTAGAAATTAATGTTCCAGGGTTGTTGAGGGGCAGGTTAGCTCCGTTTGGTGTCTGAAAGCCAGTGGCTACCTGATGACTGATCAAGTGCATGAAGCCCTTGCTAAGAAATGGCAGAAAGTTGTGTAGCATGCTAAACTTGATTAGTTCAGTCACTTCTCACTTAGCACAGTGGCAATTTTGCTGAATGTTGACAAAGAATAAAGTTGGTTTATGCATTCACAGAGACATCTTCTAAAAGGCTAGTAAAAGTATGACAAGGGTAATTCAGCCACTGCTAATAAATGATGTCAGGGCTATTGAGAAATGTATATCAGTCTAATGTGTATGCTGTTCAACATAAGAAATTAAAAAATGTCACTAAGTCAAGTGTGTGTAGCAGTAAATGTGGAGGAGAAAGATAAAGGTGGACATATATGAAAGTCAAATCTCTCTCTGTCATTAGTTATAGTCTAGCAGTGCCATTTCCTGAGTGTGTCTGGAGAAAAACCTTGGAAGGCAAGGGAGGACCTGGGGTGTTTACTGCAGAGCAGGGCTCAGTTTGAATAACAACATTATCCAAATGTACAGCATAAAATCTTTTTTTGTGATCTGCATCACACTTAAAAAATCGTTTGTGTGACTCCTCATTGTGAACCTCTAGATCCTGGCAAGAAGTATTGATATGTGGCACAGAAAATGAAAGGCAGAGAACAAAGACAGTGCTGGTGAGCAATGGATGAGAGGGGAACAGCAGATAATGAAAAGGAACACAGCAGATAGAAGGCTTTAGATCATTTAAGGGATAATAGATGAGAAAGATAGTTCAGTGCGGATAAATGTGGAATAATGATGACTTTGATGAATCCTTTTCACTCCAGACTCTGTTTCACAAAACTAAAAACTAGGAGTCAAAAGGCATAACTGTGTGTGCTGCTAACAAATAACAAGCAGGAGGAAGACGGATCTCTGTATGCAGAGTGACACTGCTGGTGGTGATCCCGGATACTCAGGAGTGGGGTAAAACAGAAAGGAAGAAAGAAGGATGGGGGTGGTGGGAGAGGAGGGCAGTGAACCCAAAAGGCAAAATAAATCATTTAGCTAAACTAAAAGATCAAGAGTTTGCTATAGTGTGCTTGTGCATGTGGAGATTTGATGTCGAGGTAACATGCAGAAATGACATGAATTGGTCCTAGAAGGGTTTCCTTCAGTTTATTACTGGTGGTTGAATTTGGAAGCAGTGACAGTACATCTATTCAGAAGGCAGCTTTAATTCTCATATTTTATTGAGGTGGGGACAGAAGTCTTGGAAAATAGAGGAGGTACAGGGAACGTTAACAGCAGTGACCCGGTTTTCCCTGTGCTGATGGCAGGAGTGCAGAGAACCCAGCTGTGCCTGTCTCAGTAGGTCCTTGCTGACACATACCAGGTGAAGTTAGTCCTCTTCCCGCCCCAAAAGGACAGTCCTTTGCTCCCTGCTAGTGTGTGGGGATTTCATATCACAGCATATAGTGTGTGGTTATGGATGTGGAACTGCTGGCCATTTTCATTGCTAGAAGACTGGGAACTTTTGGGAGCTGTATTCCAGCAGTGGTGCATTGACACATGGCAAAACCCTACCTTTTTGCTCTGTGTTGCTGTGAGGAAGGTACTTCCTGCACTATTCCCTGCTTTTTCCTGAGGTTTTCTCAGCACAGCAGAGATACAGAGCAGAACTGCTCCCTTAACTGCGGAAGCAAGCATAACTTGCAAAACTCCTGAACTGCTTAAAATGTTATACCCTCAGTTCAGACTAAGGCTGACAAGGTTCCTATGTTTGTGGTCCATGGCAGGGAGCACTTTTTTTTGAACATTAATTTTTTGGAGAAGGAGAAGAGCTTAACACAAATCACCAAGAGTTGAAGCAGATGGTGTGGCTTGACATTTTTTAAATTTTTTTTTTGAGAAAGAAAATTTTTAGCCAATTGTGTGTTTTCCCTAGAAACAGAAAGTATTCACAGAGAAATACCAATACTTCTAAGATTTGTTCCAATTTAGAGTGCCAACCACATTTTGTCCCAGAATGCTAGAATTTTCAGAGGAATTAAAATTCCAGGTTTCATGGAATGCTGTTGCTGTTTTCTATCAGTGGCACTCCTGGCAAGCCCTGTGGGCTCCCGGCAGTCCTTGCAGCTACCTGTCTACTGCTTCCGCTTTCCTTTCTACACTTCCTACCTTTCTTTTCCACCCAGTTTTCTCTGTAACCCCAACTCCTGCATAATCAGGCCTTCTATGCCATCATGAATGGTGTGGGCTGATTTTTTTCCCACTTGGAACTGGCTTCTTTGCGTGCGTTCACACCCATGACATTACCTTCTGTTGCTGTAACCCTCAGATTTTTTTCCTATCCTAAATGATGCTGTATGTCAATACAT
>NW_010203698.1:57775-127072 GCF_000695765.1 Mesitornis unicolor | reverse complement strand
ATGCCGAGGATGTGTGTCCCTGATCATGGTGCTGTGGAGTAATGAGTTGGTATAGCTGGGCACATGTCCATTGCCAGTGTGAGCTAAACCTATATTAAGCGCCATTAATTTGATTGTATGCCTGAGAGTAGAAATGACTTGCCTTTGCAAACATCCAGGATGGTTTAAGACGTAATTGCTTCTAGGGTATCTTAAAACCATTTGTTGATTATTCCTAGTCCTGTCATATTAGAGCTGATTGATTTTAACAACTCTTCCCATCTTTTTCAGGGCAAAACCAGCTGCTTTCATCTAACCTCCAATTATGCTGACTGAGTTAATCTGGATGGCTTTAAATGAAATACATTAAAGTATGATCACACATCCTAGTAAGAAGTGGGGATAATATTAACTTCTAGCCTGTGGTCAAGGATGAACATCTGGGACCTCCAGAAGCAGATTTTTAAGTGTTTCTTATCGTCAGACAGATAAGAAAACAGGAATGGAATATTTTTAATTCCCGTCGTCTTGTATGAATAAGTGGCAGCTTGAATGATTAGATAACACCATGATAATGTGCTGATTGCTGCCTAGACTTGAAAGCCCACATCCAAAATTTGAGGTATTTATTTAAAAAACCAAGTAACAAGATGGACGCTGAGTGTCTTCATATTTCAGAGTCACTGAATGTGTGATGTGTAGTTCTGTTGTGCCTAGCTATGAGGTCACTGAAGATTTCTGCTTGGTGGCAGATTGAAATTTAGAGCTGAAACTGAAAAAGGGATTGTGTCTGTGCCCTATGTGGAAGCTTAATGATGATAAAACTTCCCTGGCTCCTGCTGAAACAAATTAATTTAGTTGGTAAGTGCAGGAGCAGGCTCTGGAGTTGTGTGATGCAGGCTGGGAAGATTTGAAACCCTGTGTCGTTCAGTTAAAAGTCTAGAAAACAAGTTCTGCCACTTGATCATTTTAGGACTCTGTTTTGAAGCAGAAACAGTTTGTACTTTGTCTATGATGTTTTCCACAATGGTGGTATTTTAACTTTGAAGACCGCAATTGACTACAGAAGTGTTCTGGAACAACATTTGATGCTGACTTGAAGGTTTCGCAGTAACATGTCTTGGCTTTCTTTCAAGATTGTGTGTACTTCTGTGGCAAAAGCTCTGAATCTCTTCTGAGTGTGACTACAAGTTGTTTCTGGCCAGAAAAATATTACTAAAGCCTCCATCACCATATTTTGGAATTAAGTGATTTTTTTTTTTTACCTTTTTACATCTAAGTTTGGATATAACTTTTTTATAAAGCTGAACCACTGACTGGAAGCAAATATATATCAAAACTGATGTGCTAGGAATCAAATAATTTTTCCAGACACACAAGGGAAATGGAAAACAAAGCTTTTTTTTCCATTTAGTTATGTGATAAGTGGAGTTATAAAAGTAAAATATCCTTTTTTCAGCAAAGGAGTTGCAAATTATTTGGTGATAGAGTGCCCCTGTGGTTTGCTAGCTAGTCTCTGTTTGAACTGGGCCCCAGACCTGGCTATGCTACTTACTCTGTGACCATGTGAATTGCTTCTACATTTTTTTGTTGTCTTCACTGTACAAATGTTGAGAGGCTCTAGGAAGTTTTGTAGAATAATTTGAGGTTTAGATTGCAAGAAGTATTAGAAAAATACAGTTATTCATAACACTGGCTTATTATGTATGCAGTTAAATTTCTATTTTATCAAATGAATAATGTAGACATAAGCTTTTTTGTCTAATATATGCTGTTAGAATAGAATGATGTATCATTATTGTGCTATACAAATGAGGAATGACAGTTTAACAAATTGTAGTTCAACCAACCACAGTTCAGTTTATACATAAATACATTAAAAAAAACCAAAACATAACAACTTTAAGATTAAATGCTGTTTATGCTACAGCTGATCTTGAAGCCACTTAGTTTGGTAATGGTAACTGCTGTTTATAGGTGCTTCTGGCATCAGAGCCCAGAGAACCAAATGAAAAGGTTTTAGTATGCCTTTGTGCATCTGAGCTATATGAAAGATGACTTGACTTCAGAATGTATTTCTGTACAGCTGGTAAAAGAACTGTGTGTGTTTGTCGAAATCATTCTGGTGTAGTGACTGAGCAAGAATACTTCCCCAAGAGACTATATAATTGAAGGAAGGAACTGTTTAGTTCTGTGTAAACAAGAAAAGCTTAGCCAAAGTCTGACTGAAGCAGAAGAGGAATTCTTTAGGATGGCAAGAAAGAAATCTGTTTCCTTCCTAGCAAACTTCTAACTTAATATAATTTGAAAGAAAAAGGTGTGCTTGCTGACTTTCAGCAGGGACTTGAAATCTTTATCAGTTACTGGGTTGATGGAGAATATGTTTGTACCTACTGAGACTGCAGGTCAGATTTCCAAGCATTTTAAACTAACTAAGCATGGTTCTTTCTCTTGCACTTTTCCTCCCTTCATAAAAATTCCATCTATATCTATGTATCTTCCAGGAAGGCACTGATTTGTAAGTAAGGTCTATACAGGCAGCTGAAAAAAAAACTTAGCTAAAATGTTATGAAGTAGAAGAAAATGGAGACTGAGCAGATTATTTATGGTGAAGAAAATACTGCAGCTGAGAAACTCAAGCTTTCCATTTATGACCAAATCAAATCCACTTTCCATCTCCATATGAGTCTAGATTTGAAGGTGTCTGGAGACATTAAATAAGAGGTACCTACACCACTGTAGGAGCCATGTATATCAAGGATCTGTGCATCCACATGAGCTTTTTTCTCCATTCACATTTTTTAAAAGTAAAAATATATTTCCTGCAATGTCTGTATGTGTGTGCCTGTGTACGTATACCCATTTTTATTAGACAAACCTTAGTACTTCATACCATAAAGTTTGGGCCTTAAGCAGTTCTCCATTCCTTCCCTCTCTTTTTGAATTATTATTGATTTGTGCAGTCTGTTTTCTTAGGTCATGCAATACTAATGTAGAGCCCTACCATCTTCAGCTTTTTCCCTCTTGCTATCGCCCTTGCTTAATATATATTATTTGTGCAGTATGCTCCTGGTTCATGGGTATAAGCATGCCATTCAGTGCCATGAACATGTAGCATTAATTCCAGAATAAGCTACTCCCACAATAAAGATCTAACTTGCAAGAAAAAAAAAATCTGACAAAATAGTAAACTGTATTATTATTGAAGAAAAGTATCAGAACACAGTCTTTTGAGGGCATTCCAGAGAGCTGGAAGACCCCTACTAGAAATAAAGAGAAGAGTGAATAGCTCCCATAAAACCTTTAAGAACAAAGCCATCAGAAATACTTGCAGAGGCACTGCAAGGCCTTTGTCCCTGGGACTATGTGTTGTGTCTGAATTTCATACTCGGGAAGTTCAACTGAGAATGTTTTGCCTTAATCCAGTCTTGACTGAACAAACAATGGAGTTAAATAAGAAGTATTAGTAAATAATCAAGCAGGGCATGAGTTATAGCTATGTGTAAAGACTTGCTGCTTTGAAATGCAGTAGAAGTACTCAAGAGTTCAGTAGCAAAATAAGATAAACATAATCCTGCATCCTGGAGAAGGCAGAACCTGAATGTGATTTTGCCAAAGTAGTATGATTTTTGAAAAGCTTGAAAATGAGAGAAGTCAAAAGGTTTTCATGATAAGCAGCAGTTCACGAATGAGTGAAAAATACCAGAGCTATTTCTGGCTGTATTTTTTGCAATGAGGAAAAGCTCTGATAGTCTCTGCCTCTCAGGACACAGTATTGTTGACAGAAAGAGGTTGCACTCTTTAGGTAGATGAAATAAAAGTACAACAACTTTTTTCCTATTTCTGTCAGTGAAAGTGGAACAAAGAGCCCTGCTCTCCATACAGCATTCAAAGAGCTGTTGCTTTTTGATTTTGGGATTCTGTCTCTTGCACAATGGAGCCTATGTCCCAGTGCTCGTTATTTCACATGAGATCTCTCTTGCCATTGTAGGAACTGTGGGGATATCTTAATGTTATCTCCCAGTTCCTTTTCATTGGTTACTATTTCCTCCAGTGTTTATGTGAAATGCAAAGCATTTAGCATCTGCTTCTTTTGAGTACATGGTCTATCCTTGTTTTCTAGGTTTAGCTCTCGATTATTCTGTATTTTCTCAGAAACACGTTTCCTTACATGCTGATGGTGGCAATATGCTCCATTGGAGGAAGTACTTTGTGACCACATCAGTGTCATCTGTATCCTTCTACATAGCTCAAAACCTTGGACACTGCATGAAGTATTTTCAGAGAGACAATGATTTCACTAGTTTCAGCTTTTCCAGTAATGAATTATATCTAGAGTTGCAAGCTGAGAATTGCCTGCTCTGAATAGTCCAAACTTCGACCTTAAGCACTTTTAGCTATTACCTCTGTGAGTGCAGCTGTTTTGCTGTCTCATGCTGATAATCCCGTTGCACAGAAAGGATTCTTAACCTAAATAATCAGTTTCCTCGAGATGCACCAAGTAAACTTTGCCTAAAAAAATTTGCAAAAGGGTCCAAAAAAGAAAAATCACATGGCTAAGTATTCTAAATTAGGAATCATAGAGATGTGGATATGGGGACACAGAATATTTTTCTAGTGATAGATGAGCACTGCCAGGAGGGTTGTGGCATTTGGTCCTATAGCAAACAAAACTTGTGTGCTTGGATATGTTGATAAACCAGATGGTTATAAAGAGTTTCTAGGAGAAAATCTTCTGTCCTGTAGAAAAAGATTTACTAACTCTAATTTAGACAATTTTATCTCCTTGGAATAGGACCGTAGTGTTCTGCTGTCCACAAGTTTCCATGACATGAGCAAGCTGAAATCTTTGCTCTAGACAGAGGAGAAGCAGTTATTAGGTAATTATTTCCTTGCAATGCAGCAACACACTGTCACTGGAGGTTTAACTGAAACACTGTGTATTTTTACCAGTGGATACAGCATGGCCTGAAGGATGTGCTTTTAAATGATAGAGAGATAGTAGGAACTTTCTGGCTTATGATTTGGAGACTATCAGCAGAGGCAAAATTCCAATTTCATTCATGGATGAATGGGGAATAATTTTTGTAAGAGGATAGTGATGTACGAATCAAATATTTTTCTTCTCACTGACAGGACAATCTTTATAATTACAGATGGCCATGCTTCAGTTGCCTTATGCTTTCAGCAAATGACATTGAATATTAGTGATTCTGCTGTATCTGCAGAAAGTGGTTTGAAGCTGCAATTCTGCAGGAAGACTGCATATTCTGGAGTCTTACATTGCTAAATTGAAGCCTTTCTGACTTGAAAATTAGATCCCTAGTGCTGCAAGTGATGCCTGAGTGATTATTTGTATCACAGCAAAATATGAATAAACTTGTGACAATGTGGTTTCTTTTGCATATTGTCTGTTTTTATAGACAGTAGATATTGTAATATGAGGTATGGGGAAGAAGTGTTTTGTAACTTTTAGAAAATGCTGACATGTGACAGAAAGGAAATTAGGGGTATTGGAAGGGACACTTCCAAAGGCAACGATGCAGTTGTGGGAGAGGCAAGCTAGATAGCGCAAAACTCCTAAAATTACAATCCTCCAAAAAGAGTAAGTCTTTCCAAAGGGGTTATGCAAGAGGAATGTTAATGTGGACCATCTGTGGCAAAACGTGGTCTGTAATGGGCCTCAGAAGAGATGCTCCAATGCAGGGAGCACAGTCCAGGTCCACAAGGCAAGATAGGGAAGACAATGAGTAGAAAGTTGGTTGCTGGTGAGAGATACTTGCAGCAGGCATAGCATTGGGGTAGAGCTGCATATAAGTGTCAGCAGGGACCTTCAACCAGAATGTGGGATGCAGGAGGCTGAGCAGATGCTAATGACTTGAGTATTGACTTTGAATTACAGCACTAATATCTATGTAGAGCAAGGAGAAGTTTGCTTTCTGGCTGTTTAAAAAACCCATGACCTTTTATTTTACAACCCACCTTTACAGTCTGAAAAAATAGCATGCTTCTGCTTTTTATACTTTACTATAAACTGTAGAAGCATGATTCTCTCCTGTTTGTTTTCTGAGTAATTTTCATGTTGAAGCCCTCTCCTGTGAACGGATTCTCAACCAAAGCATGAGAAGCTCCTTGTCTCCTGCTTGCTTTCCCTCTGTCACTAACTATTCTGGGCTCTTTTTCCCAAGCTGCTTGCTGGATCTTTCAGCCACCTGCTTTCTGGTGTCATGATGGGAACAACAAAGAAGTGCGCGATAGAGTAATAATGATGGTAAAATAAACAATAACGTCTGTCTTCCTCTTCAGCCCCTTAATTTTGTTTGCTGTGAGTGCCCCTCCTTCCCACACAGTAAGTTTGTTTCAATAATTATCCAATTTTTTTTTTCTTTTCCACACTGTTAGTGTTCTGCCCAGCCTGTTGATGGGCATGGGGTGGAAGGAAGGATGTGCAAGTGGCTCTCAAGCTCTTTCTTGTTACAAGAGGATGTTTAAGCTGATAAAAAAATGGGGCTCCTGAGTTGTAGTTTCTCTTTCCTGATGTGACCAGAGCCCACGGCAGTCATTGGGCACTCTTGGCTGTCAGTGATATCAGTCTGTGGAGACCTGTGGCTCTTGTCAGACTCGCTGCATAAAGATCACCCCCATTCAAACAAAATTTGCTTCTGTTAGGAAGCCTTTATTCGAAAGGACCTCGTGCTTCCAGAAACAGCTGGGAGTGCTGAACATGGAGCATGCTGCCAGCCTTCTTCCTAGTGAGCTGGCCACTCTGTGTCTGCTTTAGGAAAGTCTGGAATACTGTAAAGTGTTTGTTTCCGAAAGTACTCAATTACAGTTGTCTAAATGGTTATGCATAGTTTTCTATGTGATACATCTTTCTCTAGCTTCCAAATTTGAAGTTTTATTTTAAAGTGTAGTTAGGTGTGTCTGTGCATATATGCTCAATTCTAGTAGTTTTAAGCTCTGGTGGGAATTGTTGTTCCTCTTATTGCAGCGGTTTATTTTTAAAAAAATCTGCATTTGTTCCCCCTTCTTCCTTCCTCAGTAGAAGTGGTGATAACGGAGATGAAAGTGCCCTGAGTATTTGTACAAACCTTACTGCTGACTCTGGGTGAGGGTTGCCTGCCCACACTGAGGTATTGCTTTCTCATCACCACTACTGTCAGCTAAACCAGTTAAAAATAAGCATAGAGATGCCAATACATACTGAAATCAGGAGGTGGTGATGACAGTGCAGTTCTTGCCCACTCTTCCCACAGCATTGGGAACCTGAGTTTTTCCGCTCACCTGTCATATGAGCTTCTTTGGATGCACGTTATCTTTTACTCTGCCACTCACTGTGGTTGGTGCTTGAAATGTGAGTTCCTCCCACAGACCTCTACAGAGCTGACCGATGATCACTGCACAGGATAAGCTCTTTAGGTCAAGGACTGGTTCTTGACTACAGACTCTTCACTGACAGCAGCAGTCTTGCTTCTTGGTACAAAAGCTTTTTGCTTGGTCTTTTGCATGATGATGAGTGATGATGATAAGTGCTTTGCTTTGACTAAGGAACAAAAGGAGAAACCAAAGAGTTTCTCTTAGCTGGCGGAGATAAGGTGTAAGTCCTCATGTCAGCATCTCTATGAGTGTCAAAACCTGTCAGTAGACTTTTCTGGTTCAAGGAGAGTATAATTTTCAAGACAGATTCAAGGAGTTAAGAGGACATTCCTGTCCTTAGAGCAGCACTTTTGAGATGCAAGGGTCAGGACACATTGTCATTGCACTTGAAATATAATAATTCAGCCTTAAAACAGCAACTGGATGCAGAGCATTCAGTTGTATGCAGCTGAAAACCTGCTACTGCTATTGGAATAAATATGGTTTTAGTGCTTACATATCTTAAAAAGCAGAATTGTTTAGGATAATTATTTGGAAGAGTGGCTGGATGATGATAAAGACTAAAGAAATGTTAAGGTGGGAAAATAATGGAAACTAGTTAACTGCTAACTATTCCCACTACAGTTTCTCTCTACTGCCCCACATAGATTAATCACATTCTGCTCACAACTGCTTCCACCTGGAAGTGAAAAGAATAGAGCCTCTTCTTTATGGCACTTGCAAGTGAGTTGTCTTGCTTAGAGATCCTTGGGTTTTTATCATCTCTATAAATACAGTCTGTGCTGGTTTGGGGGTGGTGAGGTCTTGTCTGTATTTTGTGTTTTTTTGTTTGTTTGTTTTGTGTGAGTTTCATGGGTTTTTTTGTTGGTTTTTTTTCTTTTTTTTTTCTTTTCTTACTCCTCTTTGGTGTTACATGGTTTCCTTCAGGGATTGAGGTTTTTTCTTGCTGTCTCCTTTCTGAAGTGACTGTAGTTCTTAAGATACCTTTACACTTAGTCAGAACAGTCTTTGCAATTTGAAATTCAGTATTTCTCCTTATGACACTTTTTCTTATTTTTGTTTTAGAGCTCTCAATCCTACCTGTGAAATTGGTTATATTTTTGAAGCTGTTTGCTTATTGCTTTTACATTCCTACTAAAGTGCATCAGCTTCTGCTGCCCTTAAGCTTAACCAGGATGAATTTCAGTTATATACATCCCCTGTCTCTTTTTTCTGTAGTGGCCTTTCCCATATATTAGTGAAGCAGAAATGTAATTCCATAGTTGTTTCACAGTAGCTCAAAGCCAGGCTTCCAAATGTCAACATCCTTTGTGTTCCTATGAGCACTCAATATTAGATAACATCTCTCTGTGGGCTCAGTATGATCTCTTACCATCATTGCCATTATTGTGCTGTTAGACTGGCAGAGTAATATAATTTGTTGGTTACTTTCATGTTGCAGACATTGCGTTGTATGTAGACAAGTCCGTAAATATTCATAAAACCACATATACTGCTTATCTACTTATTTTATTTTTATTTTACCCATTTTAGCACATACTGCAAATGTTTTCACATCCAAAGAAACATTTGAGCCCTAAATCTTTTCTTGACTCCATTTTGAATTTCCATCTCTAATGCACATTTGGCTTCTTTCTGTAGTGTATTATGACAGGACGTGAACATTCAGAATATGCGTTTCAGGGGAAATGGGTCAGTGAGTGTTGCACTGGCTTTGATAGAGCAAAACTCTAACTTCAGGAGGCTCTAGCACTTTCGTTTAACATATTCAGTAAGCCATCTAGTTCATTCTCTTACAAATCCTTAATGATGAAAACTTCTATGCTGTTTAGCCCTTTACCTTGTGCATCCTGTCTCTCTGGAGTTTTTTTCCAGGTTTCACCCCTGGAATTGCATTCTCACTGAGGCCAATTTCAGTTAATACAAGATTTAGGTTTTGCCTGACATTTATTTCAAATAGTTTATCTAAGGAGCAGAAATAATATCTGGAGATAATTTCACTAATTTCACTAAGATTACCCAGGACTGCATATAAATTACTATGTACGTTTCATTTTCTTGACCGCTAATTTTGCTGTTCTCTCTAGAAGTGCTGACCAGGGCCAGAGCAACCATTATCCCAGGCTTTCATGAGACACAGTCTGTTATTTTTATTTGAAGCAAGATCTATGATAAATTAACTTCATTAACTTCAAGCCAGTGCCTAAGTCTTGATTTCTAATCAGTTTTTTTTATTTTGCTCAGAGATCACTAGCTGCTAAAGCATAATATCAGTCTTCAATCAAAAGTGAAATTCATCTCTCCTTTTGGAGCTTAGAGGCAAAGGGCTTCTTCTGAAACTTGCTTGAAATAGGTTTAGCTTTTGTGCCCCTGCTCTTTATAACCACTCTTCCATCAGAAGTTGCTGTCTCTAGAGCCCTGCTAGCAGACCACATTGTGTAAGAGTTCCCTAATCCACTGTAGGCAGAGTCTTCTGAGTTATTTCAAATAGCCTGAAGAGTTTGGGCTGATACCTTGGCATTTTTGCTTAATGCAGAGGAGGAAAAACTCCTGTGATTATTTTCCCCAGCAAAAGTGCAGGTGGCAACAGTCTCCAGCCCCTTGGTGTTGATACCTGGTGAAACCGCAGTCACCAGTGGCAGGTGGGCATCTTATTTGTCCTTCACATGTAATGGACAGTTGAATATCTGAGCAGAGCTGGCCCCAACCTGAGCTGAGGCTAGAGCTGTGCCATTCTTTCCATCCACTCTAGGGGCACAATTTGCCCCAGAGAAACCCTGGGAGAGAGAAAGATGTGTCTGTTGCACTGATTATTGATGAAGATTGGTGCAGATGTGGAGAAAACTGTACAGCCTTAGGATACTCTGCAGTATTTATGTGTCATTTACTCACAGGCTGGAGGGTCCAATGTGGCGGCTTCTGCTTTCTTGAAGGCAATGCTACTCCACACTGCTGCTGGCCCAGTGCTTCTGTCTCTTAGGTGCAGCTCTATTCTGAAGAGCATGGAGACAGATCTGGGCAGTCTCTATCTGCAGGACTGTTATGGCAAGCTGGCTCCAAATACAGCATATCAGTGCAGATTTACTTTGGCTATAATTTGCATCAAATAATTACCTTGAGTTCAATCCTCTCTTAGCTGACAACACCTGCAATGATCAAATTTTGAACAGAAAAAAATTCTCAGGACTTTCTTTATCAATCAGCAACTAATTGCATCTTGGCCATGTGAAAGAGAAGCCCAGAGTTCTTGTGGGAAAGACTTGACTTTGCTGAGAAGATGTTCCTGGAATTGTTGTTGGCCCTTACACCTTGTCACCACAAGCCTTAATGGTCCTGTCCAGCCTCACCTGGGACCCCTGCCCGTGGGCTTCATCTAAGCTCAGGTCTAGGCACCCAGTCCTTGCACTATATTGTAGGTGTAGCTGTTCCTAGGTCTGTTCCTGAATTGTTATTTGGGTTTCCTGAACTGAACTTGCACCTGAATTGGTCCTTTCCATCTGCCTGACGATCACTGGACTGTTGATAGGACACATTGCTGTCACCACTCCATTATGCTCGCCCAGTGCTGGTGCCATGGTACTAAACCCTGTTGCTGGGCTTCCTGCCCAGCCTGTCGTCACTGCCAGCTTTTGGGTCATCATCCTCTTAGGGAGCAGTCCCTTGACAAATATACAGTAAAAATACAAAAGATTTCATGCTTTATTCTGTAGCATGTCAAAGTGCTTTGTAAGAAGCAACATGACTGTGCCTACTTCTGAGACAGGGGGAAGATAGCCCTGGCAGTCATCATGCAAGTGGAGCGGAGATGCTGGTCAGGAACCTTGGTGCAAGTACCTGTTTCTGGTTTATCAACAAATGTGAAATCCATCATGCCAAGCACATGAGTCTGAGCTTTATTTGTTGTGGCCTTCTGGAAGAGTTGGCTCTGACAGGTTTTCACATCCTCCTTTCCCTCTTGGTCCTCCTTCCTTTCCAGCATAGGAGAGCTGCGATAATGTGGGGCTCTGTAATTGCCTGTTTGCTGACCTACTGAAAAGTGATCTCAGAGACAGTTTGTCAGCTTTGAGACTCAAGCCAAATCTAATTCAATGAGATTTGGTGTTGCATTCCTTGCTGTTGTAATTTAGCAGGGCTCTGTTGATTCAGCAGTAAATTTAACTTTTTGGCCTCTGAAAATCACTATTTTGATACAGGTGAAGTTTTTGGCTGCTGACAGTATGGCAATTTGGTCTGTAGGCCAATCACTAACCCTTGGAAACAAAAAAATCACTATATTTTTCATTTCTGATAATGGCTTAAGTAAAACATCTGTATATTCTGCCTCTTTAATATTACCATCATTTATCAATAGATGAATGGAAATGGATACATTCAATGTTTTCTGGATTAATTTGAAATTTTTCCTTAATTGAGCAGAATGATTTTGCCCTAAATTCTGGAGAAGGTTTTGCTGATCTTGTAGGAAGTGAAAGGCCAATAAACTTTCATTGTGTGAGATACATTCTGTCTTCATCAGGAGCAGATAATGCATCTGAAGGAGGTACGCCCAAGGAATGGATCTGTTAGTACATCCTGCGTTGGATAGTACCTGCCACCACCTCCCTTGGTGCAGGAGGTTTTGGTTTATTCTGGTGGTGAAGACTGATACTTCCAAAAGAGTCTTAGGGTGCATTACTTTCCTTAAGAAGATAGGAGATGACACAGACTTGATCTTCAAATTTTTTGGGACTAAATGGAAGTTAGATTATCCTGAAGCAACAAGATTTGTGTTAATTTTCCTGTTGTGTGTAAATTGTTAGAGAAATATTGCTGCCAGAACTCCTCATCAAGAATAACAATAGTTGTTTCAAAAAGAACTAAATGCTTTGTACTGAGACACACTTAAAACTTGATCTCATTATCTTCTCCCTTTCCCTTTATATGTGCTATAGGATCCTAATGCCTATCATCCAGTAAAGATCATTTAAAAACCAAACAACTTTTAAAGTAAAGTACATAACACAGGTCTTAACTAAGAAAGAAATCCTGTTGAGACACTGGACCTTCCAGAGAGTTGACACTGATCTGAGGCAACAGAGAAAAAGGTCTCTAATTTGTCTGCTACCACAGTTGGAAGGGATGTGGGTTGTCCTTGTTTTATGGTCTTGCAGTAGGGATGCTGATGAGCAGGGAAGGATATTGCTCTGGTATCTTCACTGCTGCAGCAAAAGCAGGAAAGGGCAGCAAACACACATTTCTTCTCATCTCAGACTGTGGAAGCTCACTGCAAACCTGATCATTGAGGCACTTGCATTAATATAGTGTATGTGTGTAAATCAGAGAGGGCTTATTTATTAAGGTTTCAAACACTTTAAAGTTGTGAGCAAATGAGATCAGGAGAGACTGCCAGGCTTTCATAAGTTACAGAATAGAATTATTTAGGCCATTTGCTAGGAAAGAGGTTTAGATCCTATGCTGTCTGGCAAGTTAAAAGGTCTCTGTATTTGAGACAGCTGTAAGATCGTGAGTAGACAGATGAGTTGGACTAATCCTGTGGTGAAGGGCAAGGGACATTTCCTTAATAAAGAGTAAAATTTTTGCTAGACTTCAGTCATATATTACCAGGGGAACTTAGACAGGCATTGTTAAATTAACCATGTACTTAGTTCTTCGTGTTGAACACTTTTAAAAAATGCAGTCTTCTATTTCTCCTTTATAGTCTTTTGTGGATTAGCTATGAAAAAAAAAAAACCCAAAAAAGTTGTGACTATTACAGAGCCTTATAATTATCTGCAAAAGCTGATGGAGAATACGAAGGCTTAAAATCTGAGAGAGGGTCAGAATTACCTGGGAGAACTTGGGTCATAGCCTTTCATATTGCTGCTGCTCTACTTCTAGCCTTCCTGCTGGCTACTGGGAATCTTTCAACCCCAATTTCCCCTGGAAAGAATGATTCACTTTGCTCTAAGCTTTCAACAAGCTTTTACAGCGTAATTAAAAAAGATAGAGATATAGAACAGTACAGGGATGCCAAAATGGGGGCATTTGTTCAACAGTAAGCCACGTCCTTAGTGAAAATAAAATTTTCAAACTTCACAATGTCAAAATCCCAGCCTCACACTTACTAGGGGAGGAGGGAGTTTTGATCACTTCAGAAAAGCTGTGTGGCCTAGGACAGGAAGGTGTACTCTATCAAGCTATAATAATTAATGGAAGTGACTACATCTGGCTGCTAGAGCCAGGTCTCCTGGTCTGCTCTCCAAATGTTACCAATTCCTTCAGAAGGAAGCAACTTGTTCCATGTCCTGGGGAAGTCTCTTATACCTTGTAGAAGTACTTTCTCCTAGGGATTGATGGTGGCTTCCCCCATCAACATGAGGTGGTAGAGCAGGGGAAGACTTCCTCCCAGGATGTAGTTGGAACTTGGGGTTGCAAAGGTAGCCTTAATCCAAACCTTCACCCTGTTATGCATCACTTGTCTACAGTGGCCCTGAGTAGATACAAAAAGTTGAAGTTCAACCTGCAGTAAGTTATGCGAGAGCTCCTTTTCAAGTGGGATTATCTTAATAACCCACTGAGAACAGCAGCTGCTACTGCAGAGCCAATAGGCCCACCTGCCCTGAAGTTTGTTAAAATATGGTACTTCTTGTAAAAGAACCCGCTGCCTCCCAGCTTTTAAAGCTTGAAATCCAACAATTCAGGCTTGATCAGAACAGTCACAGCCCAGTGAACAGGATTTTTGTCATTCCTAGTCAAAGGCTGCAGGCTTTCTATCCACATGACAGTGTAAGGCACTCTTTGGATTTCCCCATCCAGGCTGATTGTCCACCAGTCAAGTGATCATGGCATCACTTGGCTTCAGTTTAGTTTTGTTATATAGTAATAGCAAGCAACCATCTGTAAAAATAAAAGACTGTGTAGTAGAGTGAAAAGGCAAGGCAATGCTGGAGGTCCCACTCTGTTAGCAGTCGTTACAGGAGAGCTGCCTTGTCATTGGGTAAAGCCAGTGTAGAGGTCACAGAGAACAACCGTTGCTCTGCCCCAACAAAAAATTAGGAACCAAAGGAAAGAGAAATTATATAAACAAACTCTGTGAAGAAAACATGAAAATGACCCTTAGTGGGTTCCAGGACTGAGGAGGAAGAAGAGACTGACACTGTGAACATTGAACTCTTGCCGGTGAGGACCTCGGGATACTGATGACTTGTCATCAGCTCTACCCTTTGTTTGACAAAAACTGAAGCAGTCAAACAGATGGACACTGGAAGGGCGAATATAATACAAATAATGGATATTTACTAAGAGGATTTTTGTATCTGTAACAATTCTAACTGTATGATGCTTTTCCATATTATTGTGGACTATGACTGTTAGTCAATTAACTGAATTGGACTAATAATTAATAATAACTGGTGGATTTTAAAACAGTTTGGCAAGATATTAATTAAACTAACAGTGAAATCTTAACTCCATATATAGTAGTATCCCTTTTGTTGCATAGCCAGACTTTGAGAGTGCCAGTCAGAAGTTTCCCACAGGCTCCCTTTGCTTGCTAGTCCTTCAACTTGTCAGAATCTTTTAAACTTGTCACTACTTTTCTGGGTTTTTTTCTTAGCCTTGCTACTTAAAAGAAAACTGTGCTCCTCAAGTATGTTAAGTGCCTGAACCCTGTAACGGTAAGGGCTGTGTTGTTGTCCTTCCAAAAATAGAAATTCTTCCGTAATTAAGATTCATGTCAACTGCACAGGTCTGCATTTCTAGAATGTATGAAAATAAATGTGAAAGACTGTGAAAACAATGTAAGGGATCCGAGTGACACAGGCCAGGGAATTCTCCTTGCTGTCTCAGCTGTCACTCTGTTTCCCTCAGAAGCTTCATGATCTGATGTACGCTCTGATGTTGATCAAAAGTTGCTGTTTTTTTCCTTTATTCTGATGAAGGGGGAAAAAGGGGGAAAGGTAAATCAAAATCATAATTTTGTTCCCATTTTTTCAAGTAAGAGAGAGTAGGTCTATTGCCTTTCACTGTTATGTTGTAGGTAGGAAGATCTCCTGCATTTTATGGGTTAAATTGCTAATTGAGTCAGAGCAGTGTTTAATGAATTTGGAGCACAATGTGTCTGGGGAGCCATAGAAGACCCAAATTCTGCCCAGGACTTCTTTAAGCCTTTTATGGATGCTGTGCATCTGGCAATAGTAGTGTAAGTTTCTCCTGGCCCTCTGAGTATTGCCTTGTGTCAGAGCTGCTGCCCCCAATGCAGAGCAGCAGACTGATGTGTCTTTGTTTTCAGCTGCTGCTATGGTTCAAAATCTGTTCCCTCTGTTCAAATCTCTTATATCTCTGGTGCAGACTGAGACGCTGTGACTCGCTTGGTGGCCTCTTGGGCATGGTTGTGTGTCCAATGTGTTCCTCCCACTGAGAGGAAGAGCAGAAGAGCAGATAACAACATCTTAAATTGCCAAGGCAAGGTTCCCTAGATGCTCGTCTGCTAAGGGCCAGGCATGGAAGCTCCTGTGGAGGGCTGCAAAATATACTTTAATCCAGGCTTTTTGCAACTGAAGATGCCTTCATGTGATAGGGTTTCACAGGGGACAGACAATGTTGTTTTCCAGGCTGTGCATCAAGGTCTTCTCTCTCCATTTCACCAGACAGCATGTGGAATGAATAAATAGTGGTAAATACATGTTTTTATATATTGTATTTCAGCATAGTAACACTCAAGCAGATAAGCAAAGTATAAAGTTTCTTTCTGCTTGTGGTGTTTTGTGCATGTTAGCGTTACTGCTTTGAGGGCAAGGAGTGCTGCACTGCACTTCAGGAGTTATAGCAACACAGCTTATGGTTCCGGTTTATTTCACAGATTCTGGTTTCTGAATTATCTGTGGAAAAAATTGCAGAAAAGTCCTCTTGCCTTGAAATAGGCTGGCCCTTGTGGTATGTGTTATTTCTTTACATCTTGTCAAGGACAAAATCACAAAATTATTCAGAAGCTGCAGGGAAACCTAATGGCATCTTCAGTGACTAGTTGTTTGGTGGTTTTTGTTTGTTTGTTTGTGTTTCTTCTTTAATTAAAAGAACTATAGGAAGAGTGGACATACCGTATTAGCTGCTTGGGACTTCACCAGGAGAATCCATATATTCCTTTTCTCATTAATTTGCGGATTACCTAAATCGAGGATGTTGCAAAGTGCTCACAAATGTGGTGTTCCTATTCTTCCCCTCCCTGCTTTTGGAGAACGTGAGCTGCTACATGTCTGTTGTATTAAAACATGCCTTCTGCTAATAGCCTAAGTGCTGTGAGCTATTTTAATGTACCTGCCTATTGCCGTGGAGGATTTCAGATGCCTCTTCTGAACCACTTTATTCATTACTGTCAGCAGTGGAGGGAAGCTGGTTTGAAAAACCACTCCAAACAAAGTCAAGGTAGAAATGCAGTAGGAAAGAAACACAAACTATTAAAATTGCATTTTACATTAACCTACGTTATGGTAGGTTATTGTGACTTTATCACATACAGTAACATTTAATCTGTGGGGAAAAACACAGAACTGGTTTTCACACAAGCCTTTTTGTCTGGCTTGAAATACAGGTGTATGTAAAGTGGTGAGGCCTACACTGTGAAAACAAACACGCTCCTTAAGTAGGCCTGCAAGTTGTTGAATTGAGTGAACTGAACCACCTCTGAGGAAGGTCGTCTCTAACAATGGTGTCTCCCAGTAGTAACTCATGCAATCCATACAGCTCAGTATTTACCGATACCTTGTCCTGAGTCGTGATGAGCACCAACCTGTTTAACAGTGTCAGCCTTGATGATTTGAGTAAGGTCTTACTGCAGGCGAAAAACAGGTCTGGCACTTATCTATAGTTTATGGTGTAGCAGGGACTGCTATAAGATTATGTCAGGGATAATTTATGTCTCTAGAAATCAGGGTTTATATCCTTCCCAGTTGTTTTGTTGTTGTTGTTTCTGTTTCATTAACGGAATTAAATATCAGAGTAACACATAAAACTGTGGCATATATGTTTAAAAATCTTGGACTCCTTTTTTTCTTGAAATGGTACCAAGTCTGTGTGTGAGTTATAACTGTTTCAGAGGATTTTAATATTCCTCACAAACACTCACTGGACAATGTAATCTTTCTGTTTATACAATCTAAATGAAACACAAGAAGAGTGCAAGCTATCCCTCATTGGCCTGTCATCATGCCACAGATCAGGAAAGGCCAATTTTAAATGCAAATTTTGTTTTTTTGAAAAGATTGCCAAGCTGAAATGTGCTGACTAGTGCTGCCTATATTATGAGTGTTCAGAATGTGCTAGGTTTGGTAGAAGACTGTAATTTTCTGCTATAATAATACAGCTGTTGGTAATTATGTGGTAGCCAAATTCATACCAACTTTCCCAAGAGTTAGAAACAGTCCTATTCAACCCCAGAAACAAAGAGGACTAAGAAGGTAATTGCTAGTTGATCATACAGCAGATTGTTTTGAAATGTTACCAAGAAGACATCAAAGATGTGAACTGGATCCTGACTCTATAGTCTCAGTTCTTGAGTGTCAGGAGAAGACAGCAGGACAAAGGTCTGATAATTGATTCAGTGAGGATGGCTGGTCACTACTGATTTGAAGATGAGAAACTAAAAATAGTGGAAAAATGCAGGAAATGGTTATCATGATGGTAGTTTTGGGTGTCAAACAACATCCAGTTCTAGAAATAAAACCCTCAACTACATTGAATAATTTAATCTGATAATTTAACTTTTCTCAGATGTGGAAAAGATTCCCCCCCCCCCCCCGCCCCCCGCCCCCAGCATACTTTGGCAATCAAAATGTTTCAGCCAAACAAAAAGGACTTTTTTTTTTTTACATGTCTGAGGAGGGGGAAGCATTGAAAATAAAATTTTCAGGAAAATAACTGCTGAATTCAAAATTAAATTCTTTAACATTAGTGGGACTACAAAACTATTCTAAGAAAATGCCAAAGCACTTTAATGCCTTGCTGTATTTGTGATATAGAGAGAAATTACACCGCTTGAAAATTTGAAAGGACTAATGAAAGCAAAGGAGTAAATGAGATGAGGTTGTGATGAGCAGCAGAGAAAGCAGAGCTGAAACCTGCCATATTAAAACAGGAAAGCGATGAAGTGGGTGAGGTCACTTAGTTATAATTGGGGAGGGGGAAGGGAGGAAATTATTACACAGTATCCTGTACATTAATTAGCAGTAATGAAAATAATTGTTCCCTCCAGCTTGAAACTGTGGCTAATTACAATTAAGTGTTCATTACTAGCTAACATAATTAGACCTTCACTATGTTTCATAAATATGTAGCTTAAATTATGCAGGGAAGAAGTGTCCTTTGTAGCGCTTTCCTGTCGGTCTTTATCTCCTTTTCCATCTACTTCCCCAGCTGTTTCTTAGTCTTCTTTTTTAGACAATCCCACTGTGTGTGCTAGACCTGATTATCAAGGCAATTTCTTGCCAAGCCTGAGATATGTTTATGCTGTCTGTCCCTCGTGTCAGGCAGGATCAGTAAGATCCAGCTTCGCAGAGGATTTCAAGAGCTGCAGCCTAAGCTGTGCTTTTATGCACATGATATGATTCCAAATGCATAGTTTAAGTAAAAGCTTTGGTAAAATGAGGGAAGAAGGCACTATAAAAAAGGAGGGGGGATACACAAAGATTTTCTGCCTTTCTAAAAATAGTTTCCTTATAATAAAAGATCTGGTTCTTTAGCTGATGTAGGCTGCTGTGTCTGCAGTGGATTTGTGCTGATTTTTGTTTTCCACTGAGGTCTGGAGAATAGCAACATAACAGTGCATTTCATTACTTTCAGATAGAAGTTGCAATGGTTTTTATTTCCACTGGGGATAAAATATCATTCACTCATTCTTCATTCTTTCTCTCCCACATCCTAATTTAGATGTATGTTGCACATGATAATAGTTGCATTTAGACTTGTCCCTTTTCTCTGTCTCTCCTTCACCTTTATTTTTCATTGACTCACGAAACAAAAAATTTAGATGTTACACTGGGAAGCAGTCACCAGCATTTAGCTGTTCCGATGGTTATCTGGCAGCTAGAGGATGTATGTGCTGTCAGAAGACCTGCTGCTTGTCTCACCAGCTCACAGGTGAGGTGGGATGTCAGCTGCATTGTCACATGGTCTGTTCTGGTCATTAGCTCTGGAAGAGCTGGAGGTGACAAAGAGATTTGCGGGTGGTTATAGCTTCGAAAGGAGTGCAGTGGTGCCTGCCTAGGGAGTAGGGCTGGAAAATAGAGAGCTAATTGAGCATAAAAACAGCGATGGAAAAGGCAAGCAGTCGGAGAAGGAGGGAGAGACAAATGGCTGGAGATGAAAAAGCCGTTCAGCAAAGTGAGCAAATAAGGAAACAAAGAAAATGCTGCAGGCAGTGATTCCAGTGGACTGAGCAAAAATAAGCCAAACTGAGCCCAGTTAGTAGGTGGGAGGAGGCTGTGTGGATCCCAGGGCTCAGCAGGCCTTGCCCTTCGTCTGTGCCTGTGCTCTGCCAGGAAGCTGCTTCTCAGGTGAGGTGCAAGAAGGCAAGTGCTATCCTGTGCTTGGTTATCTGAGACCTTAATGGCTGATTTTGTCAAAACAGATTTCTCACTTTGAGTTCTAGCTCATTTTCAGTCTGGGCAATTTTATTCTGGTAGTCATCTTTATATTGTGCTGATATTTCATTTTCTAATGGTTTCATTTCTTTGTCTCACCTCCTGTCCTGATGACTTGTGTAATGTTGCTGTGGACTTGAACTGCTGTTGCATGTTGAGGTAAAGAGGCCTCTGCCACCTGAAAGTGCTTGTGGTTATTTCCTGGGATGAGAAGCACAAGTCAGCGATATATAATGAGGCTTTGCCTTTATGTAAAGCCTTTCAACCTGAAATGGATGGAGTGATCATGTGACACAGTAATGATAAAGACTAGAACTTAGATCTCCTAATTTATAATCCCCTAATTTGGGAAACACTATGTAATTTAATGGCTAAGCTTTCAAATGAGAGAAGGGAATATCCTGTACAGACTTTTTGAACAGCATATCCTGAAATGAAAAGTCACAAAGCTATTCAGGTTGGAAGGGACTTGTGGAGGCCTTTATTTCAAATTCAAAGAAAAGTCAACTGGGCAGAGAAGTCAGACTACTCAAGGCTTTATCCAGCTGGACCCTAAAAATGTCCAGTGATGGAGCCCACACATCCCTGTGCAAAGTCTGTCACTGCTCGACTGTCCCAGGGTAAAAAAGTTTTTTGTGGTGTCCAGGTATAACCCTTCTTGTTTCAATTTATGCCTATTGACCCTCCTTCCATAGTCCTGTAAAGTGTTTGGATCTGTGTTCTCTGTAACATTGCCATAAATAGTGGCAGTCTGCTTCTATTCCTTCCCCCAAACCCACTCTTCTCCAAACTTGAACGAGCACAATTCCCTCATCCTTTCCTCACACAGCAAGTGCTCAGACACCAGTCATTGCAGTGGCCTTCCACTAAACTTCTTCCAGTTTATTGATGCCTGACTTGTATTGGAGGCCCTCAGATCGCATGCCATATTTCAGATGTGGTGTAAAAAGTGCTGAGAATCAGTGTCCTTCATGTACCAGCTGTGCTGCTGGTAATGCAGCCAGGATGCTGTTTGCCTTCATTGCAGCCAGGGTCTCTGCTGACCCACATCCAATTTAGCGTCTACCAAGACCTAATGTTCCTTTTCCACAGAGCTGCAGCCTGTGCCCTAGCGAGGAGTTCCTCCTTCCCAGGTGCAGGACTTGGCATTGGTCCCTTCTGAATTTCCCAGGGTTCCTGTTGGCCCATTCTTCCAGCCTGTCCCTCTGAACAGCAGCCCTGCCCTTGAGTGTATCAACTGCTCCCCCTGACACCACCACCAATTTGGTAGCACATGCAAGCTTGAGGAGAGTGGCCTCCATGGCTTCCTTCCTCCAGGTCATAGATGAAGATGTGAAGCAGGACAGATCCAAGGGCAGACGCCAAGAGCACACTTCTTGCTACTTCCAGGTAGAGTATGACCAACTAATCTCTGCCCTCTGAGCTTGACCATCACATCAGTTTTCAATTCATATGGTTGTCTATGCATCCAATGTATTGTACAAATTTGAATATGTGACTGTTTTGAGGGAGAGTGTCAAAAGCTAAAGCTGAGGTAAATGTCATACACTGCTCTCCCCTTGTCCGGAGAAGGCCATCTGGCTGGTCATGCGTGATTTATCCTTGATAAATGCAGCTGTGCTGAGTATAACAAACAAAGAAACATTGTCTGTTCTTGTGCAAGAAACCTAGCTTTTCTCTTTATGGGCCAGTTAATATTTTGTTAGCTTCAATAAACCTGCTGCTGCTAACCCTTTTACCTTTTTGGAAATTCCTGTAAATCTAAGATGGCCAAAAAGGGGAACCTGAATTCTCTGTCCTGGGAAAAATACAGCAGAACCTTTTGTTTATTCAGTCTCTGCTTGACAGCTCTCCAGGCTTCACACAGGTGTCTGTGGAATATAATGCAAAATTCATCTTTTTCTAGCTGATTCAATCCCCATCAGTCAAATACTCAAAAAAGACTGCCTTAAGAACAAAACAGTTCCTCCAGCCTGATGCCCTTGTGTGGTTTTGTGTGGTCTGAGCCTGGGACTCTGCTGACTGCTGCATCTCCAGTGCTGCTGCTGAATGCAGTAAAGCCCAAGTCCCCTAATTCCTGATGGATTTGAAACGGAGCAGGGGTTAGTTTTCTTTGGGAGGCTGACCTCTAGTGTTTCAGTATGACAAGCTCAAGAGAAGAGGAGCAGCAGAGGAATGAATGCTCTGGGAGTGATGCCCAAAATACATCTGTGTTGACTGACATTTTATAAGCCTGCAAGATACTTAATTTATTTAATAATAAAAAAGGAAGTGTTGCTATGGTATCTAGAGGTGTATTTATACTGGTGTGGCCACATAAGAATTCCATGATATTTTTAATCTTTATTTTAATTACTGAGTTCAATTTTTTGAAATTGCAGGGGCCTCTTACATTTTTTGATTATGCAGTGTTCTGTGAGATTGAAATATTAATTTAAACAAGAGCTGTCTTGCTCTTTCCTGAGGAGAAATAAAATAATCTCTGAAGTCCCAGCTATATGCAGGATTTGATTAAAAGTCTCATGGAGGTCACCGGAGCAGCCAGTGCTGCATTTTTTATACATGAAAAGCATAAGCTTAGTCTTAGAAGCAAGACAGAGATATCTATTATTCATGGTGTGTTTGTGTGTCTGCCTATGCAAAAATTCAAAACACAGACAGATCTTTATAGCTTCAGGTCAGACCCCACAACACACCATGGTTCAGCTGTGAGGTATTGGGAGCTTTCAAATTCCCATTGGCTTAACATCCTTCTGGATCTATGGCCAGCCAGCATCTGGGATAGTGGAAAAGTTATTTGCTTTTTTTGCTCATACAAACATGCTTCTAAAGCAGGTGCTTACAGAACAAAATGAGAAGTGCTTAATTTCTTACTATGGTACTCTAGGGGAAGCTGCTTGTTCCCTCATCTGATCACTTTCATTTACATTTCAAAACATTTAAAACTTATAACAGAATTTTTTTGTATGAAAAGATGTAATTTCAGTTCTGAACGGAGAACATAACTTTTCAAAATAAGAATGAGAGCTTCTCCAGAATTTATTTAAAAAACAGCACAAACATTTTTGTACAGCAAAATCATCTGATGTGTTCTTGAAATTTCTGCTGTAGAGACTCCCTTGCCCTGAATCTGAATGTTGGAAGAAGTCAGGACCAAAGTGTTCTGAGAAGCCACTTATTCAAGCTGAATATGCTGACACATGGTGAGGACAAGATATACTGGTGGGTGTTGAGAGTAGTAGTTAGAGCGAAGGATCTGGAACACTAATTCTTCTGTCCTTTGATCTCTTAAACAGATGTCACGTTACCTGAGCCTAGGCTCTCATTTGGCTTCAGTTTCCTGGTACCTTGTCCTGAAGGTGTGTTTGTGATCCAGTTTTGTATATGGCAGCTAACACCTGTGAACAAAGGTACTGTTGTAGTTGTGGTGTGCTGCTTTACTCTGCAAATTACTGGCTCATCTAAGGTCCACAGGCAATCAAGTTATCTTGTATCTCTGTAAACCAGCCATCGCTGCTGTTGGGAAGTTATTGCAGAAGGCTTCTTTCCCTTGCAGTGCATCATTCCCATCCCACCAATTCAATAGCCTGACTTTGTCGGCCTTTGACAATGGTGCTAGACTTTTTTTTTTCAAAGAAGAGCTGCTGAGAAAATGATTGAATTTGCCTAAAGGGCTGTGTATCAAAAGCAAGTCTCAAAACATCTGCCTTATTTTTGCTGCACAGTAGTTTAGTGGTCAGTGTTTTCAGATAAGTTAGTTTGATTTGTTTATCCTCTTTTTTCACTAGGCATCAAAGTGAGGGTTAGTTTAAGAAACATAAATGAACACACATTTTTTCACATAGAAAGGTAAAATGTAAGCAAGAGCAGACAAGTAGGGGAGTTCTAAAAATGCAGAACCAAATCTCTTGTTGTCCCTGGAACTTCTCATGCCACGGCAATAGTTCTGTGGCAAAGCAAGTTGCATGTTGTTTTTGCATGTCTTATTTCTCTGGAAATCATTACATTTGTGATGATCTGTTTGTGGTGTAGTGGGTATCTCTGTAAGAGTGAAAATTACACAGGCCTACTCTTTCCTTTTACCCTTCTAGTATCACTTCATATCTGTGTTGTTGAAACTGACTATGGCATCCTATTGCGGACTTTTTTCCAAGGCAACAGGCACTGAATAGATGTCCAGAAATAGCTCTTTTCATGTCAGGAAAATCAATTAAACCATTCTGAAAATAAGCATGTAGAGGCAGACACATGTCTTTACTTAATCATACCTCTTCTGCTAATGTTACTGTTACATTCTTCATGGTTCTAAGACAATGTTAGATATATCCCAAACATACAATGTAGCTATATCTCAAGCATAAAGGGGAAGGAAAACCAATGCATGGCTCAGAAAATTGTTAGCGGGATTAAGAAATAGCCATCATCTCTGCGGGTAGTTTAAATTAAAAAAAAAAGAGAAATCAGTTATCAGCTTCATAGATAAAATGAGGGTCATCATGCTAGTGCTGAACTCTCAGTGGAGACATTTAGGTATGGAAGCTAATACCACTTCAAGATGTTTATGGAGAACATAAAAGCTGCATGTTGCTCACACAGAATGAAGGAATTTGCAGTACTGGTGCTAGTGCATCACCTGTTTTAAATAGGAACAAATGTTTTTGCAGTATTAACTGTCAATGGCTTAGGTGCATTATATGGCAAAAAATTGGATTTTTAGGATTAAACAGCGTTTACGAGTAAGATAGAATAAGATCCACAACTCTTATTATGAAGGCCTAAAATTTGCTACAGATCCAGAGAAGCATTTTGAATTTAATCTTTCTTAACTTAGAAATTAGTAGCTGGTGATATTAACATATCTGCATTGTACTGATTTCTGACCTGTTTATAGTTGCCTAGTGTAAACTAATGTTAAAAAGTTGCATGTAAAATGCATTTTGCACTCAAAGTGAGATGTTGCACTTACTTTTAAGTGCTACTATTTCTTTGGTTATAGAAGTCTTTCTGTTGTTAGTAGTATGATTTGTAAAGAGAGTTTGGCTTCTTGGTTAGGAGCTGAGTGCCATCAGACATGATCTGCCTGTAGATCAAAAGATGGATGAATAGCTGCGCACTGATGTTATACTCCTCATTGATGTGAATCTGCATTTAGATGGAGATGCATGTGCATCAGTTAATGATCATACTATAAACACAAAAATACAGAGCAAATTCTTGCTGCCTAAGAAAATGGCTTCTCCATTTGAACACTAGACTCTTAAAATTGTTTTGAATACTAGAACCTTAAAATCCATCAATGTCTTGGTGATTTGAACATGAAGGATGTTTTATGCAAGATGAGTATTATATGAATTGTAGACAACTAGAAAAAAAAAAATCTCTTCACAGCATTTTATTTTCAGTTAAGGTTTGAAGCCTTGAGAAAAAGGAGAGCTCGTTACTGACTGAGGGGAAAAATCACTGAGAGCTGCTGTGAGCATGTACCTCTGCCATACCCTGGATGAGACCCAGAAATCTCTTGTTGCACAGTGGTGATGTGTTAGCCTGCACTGTTTTCAACCCAAATCTAAATCCAACCTGTTTTCTTTGCTATTAGCTGGTGAGTGATGTATTTTCTTTGTTTTCAGTCTCAGAGCTCTCTCTGGAAAAAAAACCCGACAATGGTGATGTGTTCATGCTTTTTCTTTCTCTGTCAAGCTGTCAGTTTCATCAACTCAATTTTTATGTTCCAGGCTGTGTGTGAACAGCTGTTGAATGCCTAATAGTACTTCTGTTTGCCAAGCTGATCTACTTCTAGTGCTTAAAATTCAACTTCATGTGAAAACTTTGGCAGCAAAAGATCTATGCTTAGTAGAACCTGTGATAGCTGATGAAGAATGTTTCAAACTCTAGGCGGTAGTCAGAGCTATAACTGCAGAGGAATTAAATCACAGATTTTCATTATCGTGCTATTTTAGGAGAGAAAAATTAATCATAGAACTTTTGTTTTTAAAAATAAATGTAGATCATACTGACAAGATCAGAAGGCTCTTGCTAGCTGGACTGCTTAACAGTGAAAATTATGCAGGTTATGGCTTGAACATAGAGTGGAATATAGGAGTAGCAGTTTGTCTTAATATTATTGACTTGCTGACATGTTCTGGTAGCTTGCAGTGCAAAGTCTTGCATAAGTTTAAGACCATAACAGTGGGTTGAAATAATAGCCCTAGCCCAGTTATCTTGCAAGATATCGTTACATATATATTATATAGCTTAAAGGCTAAGCTTGTGTATCTTACTGTATCACAACATTTTTTCTCTTGGAAAGAAAAAATTCAGATCTTGTGGTGAGATTGCAGATAGCATTCTGCAAAGAGCAAACTTGTTGCAACAGTCCCATAATCTGGTGATATCTCCATTTTATAAAGAAAAGAGTGTTTTCTGGTGCTCCTTTGCACTGGTGAGATTGCCGGTGTCAGTTTTTGTTGATTATGTCTAATCAGCATCTGGACCTCTGAATCTCTCAGGTTAAGCTTGGTGCAGTTTGAAAGTGCAATGTTCATCTGCCTCCATGGCTGCTCCTGAGCTCTCAGCCAGCAGGAGTTGGCAGAGATTTTTTTTTTCACATGCTTTTCCACCTTTGCAGATTTTCCTTTCAGGCTCAGGCCTTTCTCTCTTGAATTTGCCCTTCTTGAGTCCTTATTCTGGCTGCATTGTTTTGCCAGTCTTAACATTTTAGTCATTGAGTGGTTTCCAGTTTTTGTCAGGATAAATAGAAATACCCTCTGTTGAATCTCACCTGTGTTTTTACTGCAAGGCATTGAGCCAGAAGCTGTATGGTCCCTGCTTTTTGAAAGTGTTAGATCCAAACTAATGCTATATGAGATTTGAAAAAGGAAGCTGAAGCAGAGGAGGAGCCTAAGATTGCCCTTAAAATAACTCACCTGAGGCCATTGGACAGTCAATTGTAAAGTTTGGGTCTTTGGCCAGTGCTAGACCTATCTTGTTCATTAGGCATCCAAACTGAGGGGTGTGCTTTGGAGGTACTCATCTTTCTAGGGATTTGCTAAACCCCAGGATTGCTCCATTCCCTGAGCATAGGGAGATGATAGGGCTTCCTGACAGCACAGGGAGGCTGGTGCGGCCAGTTAAAACATTTTTGCCATGCTTATTAGAGTTAAAACAAGAAGGAACCTAATTTTTCAGAAGCTGTTTATCCTGATTATAGTAGGCAAGAAATAGTCAAGGAGTATCAAGGCTATTAATAGTTTCAGGTGATGGTCGGAAGGAATGAGGAACAGATTCTCCTTGGCTTCTCCTCTGAATACTAGATGCCTGGATGAGGTTGGGGCTTCTTTAGAGAGTTTAAAGCTTGGGATTTTTCAATCTGACCCATGAATTATATTTTCTTCAGACAGAATTTTAATGGCCACTGTTGGGAGGGAATTAGCAAGGAAGCAATTTTGGCAAAAAATAATAATTTCCCTAACTTAAAAGTTTGAATTCTAATCTCTTGCCTACACCGACCAGGTACAGCAGTACATTTTGATTCAGATGTCAGTGCATGACTCTCCTCACTTTTAATGTAGTATAACCAAAACACAGCAAATTGCAAACGGGAGGGGATCAAGTTGCCTGTCTTTGCCTTGTAACAGCCAGATAACCCAACAGACAGCATGCTGCAGTGCTGCTTGGCACTGGGCTGTTTCATTTGACTTTGTCTCAGATAGAAATGTAATTCTCGGGGCTTAGAGTCTGCTCTGCTGGTATGATGGCAAGGAAAGATGTAGCTCAGGAGCTTTGATTTTTATTTACTTACAATTTTCCTCATCTCAGAAAAAAATACCTTAGGCAAGAAGTTTTCTTGCTCTGCACAGGTGGGATTTGAGTTCTTACTGAAATAAGAATGTGCTAATATTCAGAATTTTTAGGCGTGCAAATAGATCTTTTAATTGTTGTGTAATTGCATGGGGAATAAACACATCAGTGTCTGCAATTAAAGACTCGGTAAGCAGCTGAAAATGTTTTTATAAATTTTCAGGTGCATTCCCAAATGCACAGGTATGCCTATTATAGCATATTCTTATGACTCTGGAGTGTACAGGGGAACCTGACTTCAGCATGCATAAGTAGGTTGAATGTTTCAGTCCCGTAGACAACAGCAAGCATGAATATTTTATGTTTAGTACAAATTAGCCATGCAGGATATCAAATGAGTGCCTGAGGGGAGGTGTGGTGTGTTGAAATTAGTGTCCAAATGAAATCTGTTTAGTATTAAACCAGTCAAATCCTGAGCTAGCTTCTCCACTGGTGTCATCAGTCCAGTTCCATTAACTTCAGTGAAGCTGTGCCTCTGCATCTGCTGGGGGAAAGGCCTACTCTGAATACTTTCAGTAAACAGAGCATAGATTTGTTAAAAATCGAAAAACAATTTAGTGCAACTTTTGGAATGTAAATTTATTCTCACAACTTATAAATTAGCTTTGAGCCCAGACTGTAAACGGTTCTGCTGGGGCACTGTGGGTCATCATGAAGAGCTGCTGTAGAGGGGGTCTAACAGTAGAGGGGAGGCTCTGTATGGAGGCCAAGCAGGATTTGATTAGATGCTGACCATCTATCCTGCCAGCAGGCATGGGAACTCACATCCTTACAAAGGGGGAAACTTGCGCTTAGAACATCCTGTGAGCTTTCCTATCTTTGAATGGCTGCAAATTTTGACTTTGCGCTCAGGCTGGCATTTTCAATATAGCTAAATGACTTAGAAGCTGGAGATGTGCTACTTGTCAGTAGGACTCAGGTTCCTAATTATGTAAGATTTTTAATTGTTTCTTGAAGTCTGGAGTCTTGAAGATATTTTGAAAAAATTCTTCCTCTGATACCCGTCATAAGTACTTTCAAAATGTCATGGTTTAATTAGCTGACCCTAATAAAAGAAAGTCAACCTGAGCATTCTTTCTGTCTGCCAGTTTTAATTACCATAGAGAAGAAAGAGGAATAAAGACTCAGAACCTCATTTTTCCTGTTTGAGTGTAATGCTATCTCAAAATCGAGACCATCAAGTTTTCTGGGAGGGGACAGAAGGTGTCCTCACAGCAATATAAGACAAGCCCTCTTTAATTAGAAAGGAGGAATTTTAAATGTTTATTCTGTTTAAATGTTTATTCTCTTTAAATGTTTATTGTGGCTTCAGTTAGCATTGGGAAGAACTGAAGAGCAACTGGGTTAGAAATTAGGTCTGAGATAAGTGTTTGAAAGGAAGAAATAAATTTCTCTTGTGTCTATACGTAGAGAATTGCTATGTTACAGATACTGCAGCTGCAGTATTTATATTGTCTCTAATAACATTTTGGAGTAAAGAAAAGGATTTAATGTCTTTGCTGCTTATGTGTAAACTTAAATGTGAGCTGGGCTGTTTTGGTATCCTTCAGTAAATATTGCTTAATTAAGCTTAGGGGCTTTGCTAGATTTGGTGAATAATTCTTATAGTTTTTAGTTTTGGATGGTTGCTTCAAATCAAGACAGACACCTTTGTATGCCAGCACAGAAACTTTCACCAGCGTCCAGTAATTGCTCATGTCATGCACTGCATACTCTATCACCCCTAAGCAACAGCAAACAGCAGCACCTCCTTAATTGTTTACCTCACATTCTTGGTGTTGTAAATACTTCTGGTTTTTTTTTAAAGGCAGATAATGAATAAATTATAGCTGCAATGCCTCTTTTCCACCCTGAGGTTATGACTATTCCTGAAGTACAAAGCAAGAAAAATCAGAAATACAATAGTAGCATCTTCCACAGAGACTCGGTACTACAGGCTTGTAGTCTGCCCATTACTTATATAAATTATTGATATAAGATAATCTTGGCAATACCTGGCCCAAGGTTTTTAAAAAGCAGAGTCTCTGTTTAGTCTTTCTGCATGCAGCCAGTTACATTTTTTGTTAACCTGAGATATGCCAGATTCTCAGGGCTCTTCCTAGGGTGCTCACAGACCACACAGAAGAGCTCTGGGTGCCACTGCCAAGTATAACTCTGTGATCTCTGAGGGCACCAGTATAATCTCTCCAGTTAACTTGTATCCTCCTCTGGTTCCTTTGTGCAGCGACACTATCTGAGGTCCCTCTACTTTCCAGCATTGCCTCCTATAGTAGTTGCTGCAATTGAGACAACAGTTGATACTTCCTGTTCACTGCTCTCGCTATTGCCTTTTATTGCTTGAGAACGAAGGGATCTGCTTTTTGCTGTAGTGAGGTACATAGAGGTGAGGAACCCAAGATCACCTCCAAGTTACTGCATTAAAATAAAAATGTTGTGAGCTATGGCACTGCACAGACTGTAAGCCGTAGTTGTTGGTAGTTTATGAAGCTGCTATAGGAAGCAAAAATATGTATATGAGGTTTTTTCCATTACGTGACTTCAAACATTTTCTACAGTATTAGCAGCCCTGTTATGTCCTGTTTGCATGCTAAATTCTATTCATATCAATGAGAAAATAAAGTTCTGAATAGGATGGCACAAGGCATAATTCAAGAACTTCAATAGAAAAGGAAGTTTCTTCAGGTGCCATTAAAATTTACTGAGGAGTTTTGCTCCTAATAGTCTGATCTGCATGCTTTGCTCTGTGTAGAAGCACCTGCATGGCTCACTGGCAGATGGGGAAGTGTGTAGTATTTGTGATATTAGAATAATACCCATTGGCAGATGGGGAAATAATGTGGTATTTGAAGTATTAGAATAACAATGCATTTAAATTAACCTTTTTAACTTCATATTTGCAGATAATTAATATTGTACACATCACCAGTTGCCACTTCTCAGATAATGGATGGGAACCTCCTAAGAAACTCTAATTTGGTTTCTTGCAGTTTACTTTTTACAATAGGATAGTGGAAACACCTGGCATATCATGAAATTTTATTTGTGATTAGTGAATTAAATGTGATTAGAGAGACCACTCATCTAATCTATACTGGAATTTTGGTCTGTCAAATAGCAGCTTAAGCTCCAGTTTTGGTATTGCCACTTAATTTGCTGACAAACAGTCAGCAAATCACATTTAAGTCTTTCAGCTGCAAAAACAAGATGTAAAGTTAAAGCTACTTTGCAAGAGCCCTGGACAGTCACAGGACTGTGGAACAATGTGTCTGGAAGGAATTGCTAAATGATTCAGCTCAGTCACGTGGAATTGCATGCAATGAAATGAGAAACATGCATCAGGCCAAAAGCCATGTGTATTGAAATATACTGGATATACTGAGGTTTTTATCCAAAGAAGAGTTGTTCCTTTCTTGGCCAGATGTATTGCCCAGGTATTTTGTTATCTGATCACTTAAACTCACATGCTGTTTAACTTGTTCATGGAGAACTTTCAATATTTTGAATATACACAGCGTCTTTGTATTGGCATAGGTTTAAAACTTAATTTATCTTATATAGGTATAAGATGGATGCCTAGATGTCATTTATCCAATTACATCATTGCAGGCACCTTCTATGAATATTCAACACTTAGGAGGACCCAGACCTTGTCTGTCTCTTTCCAGCATCCTCCTGGAGACTCGTAATTGGACACTCAGGCTCCCTATAGAAGGGAGGAAATATTTTGATAAAATGGTCCCCCCAAATCAATACATTTTACAGATTTATTGTTCTGATCTGCATGCAATGTTATGCAAATACGTACTAAGTAGGAAGTATAGCTCTGTAGAGAATTTAAATTCAACTCTTTAGAAAATGAAAGGGAGTTAAATGGAGGACTCGCTTCATCTTGACATTGACTGAACTATACTTCCAATAAGGAGTGTTTAATAAATATATTTTGGGGTGGTTTCTTTTTTTTTTTTTGGGAGGGGGGCGGACTAGTATTGCTCTTAGGCAATTAAATTAGATAATCAACGTCTTGAAGTCTTTTACAAATACAAGTCCTACAGATAAAACTGAAAATTCTCATATTGGGATTTTTTTCTCCTCTTGCCTCTGTTGATTCTAAAAGCTTTATATATGTGACATAACTCAGTGTAATGTAATACTCTCACAAATGCAAGATAATTTTCTGATGACAATGCTTTAGAGATTATTCTTTTTTAGAAAAAAATAAGATGAACAAAAAAATAGTAGAGAAGTTTCTTGATTGAGGGATTGGAGTCAATAGGTACTGCATGGGTAAAGACTGATAAATGATATCATTAAGCTGGGGAATCTGTCCCAGTGGAGCTTCCTGACTTACTGAGTTTGGAGACTGTGTATTAAATCTGAGGGGTTTTTTATGTTTCCTGAACTTGAGCAACATGAGGAAGGACCTTCAGAAGGAGCAGACTCTGCCTCTATAAGAGCTGAGGAGGTAGTGTACCCGGACTTTAGTTAAAGCCTTTGACACTGTTTCCAACAGCATTCTCCTGGAGAAACTGGCTGCTCATGGCCCAGGCAAGTGTACTCTTTGCTGGGAGAAAAACTCACTGGATGGATGGGCCCAAAGAGTTGTGGTGAATGGAGTTAAATCTAGTTGGTGGTCAGTCACAAGTGGTGTTCCCTAAGGCTTGGTACTGGGGCCAGTTCTGTTTATTATCTTAAATAGTGATCTGGATGAGGGGATCAAGTGCACCCTCACCAGGCTTGCAGATAATACCAAGTTGGATGGGAGTGTTGATCTCCTTGAGGGTAGGAAGGCTGTAAGGAGGGATCTGGACAGGCTGGATCGATGGGATGAGGACAACTGTATGAGTTTCAACAAGGCCAAGTGCTGGGTTCCACACTTGGGTCACAACAACTCCATGCAGCACTACAGGCTTGGAGAGGAGTGACTGGAAAGCTGCCTGGAGGAGGGCCTGAGGGTGTTGATTGACAATTGGCTGAACATGAGCCAGCAATGTGGCCAGGTGGCCAAGAAGGCCAATGGCATCCTGACTTGTCTCAGAAATAGCGTGGCCAGCAAGACCAGGGAAGTGATTATCCTGCTGTACTCAGCACTGGTGAGGCCACACCTCAAATGCTGTGGTCAGTTTTGGGCTCCTCCCTACGAGAAAGGAATTGAGGTGCTGGAATGTGTCCAAAGAAAACAACGAAGCTGGTGAAGGGTCTAGAGCACAAGTCATATGAAGTGCGGCTGAGGCAACTGGGGTTGTTTAGCCTGAAGAAAAGGAGGCTCAGGGGCGACCTTATTGCTCTCTATAACTACATGAAAGAAGGTTGTATCAAGGTGAGTGTTGGTCTCTTTTCCCAAGTAACAAGTTGTAGGATGAGAGAAAATGGACTCAAGTTCTAGTAGGAGAGGTTTAGATTGGATATTAGGAAAAATTCTTTCACTGAAAGAGTTATCTAGCATCGGTACAGGCTGCCCAGGGAAGTGGTGGAGTCACCACTCCTGGAGGGATTTAAAATGCATGTAGACATGGCACTTAGGGACTTGGTTTAGTGGTGGACTTGGCAGTGTTACACCTATGGCTAAGCTTGATGATCTTAAGGGACTTTTCCAAATTGAAGCATTCTATGATTCTATGATAAGTGATCCCCCAAGTTCCTGAACTTCCCACATTTGAAAGCTCCAGTCTTGTGGCTCCCTGAGGCTTACAGTTTACCTTTTCAAGGATATGTCTTAAGAGAAGCAAAAGACACAGGGCAGTAGATCAAAAATACATCAATCTTCACACAGGTAGCCCAGGAAATACATTCTGTCTCCCTCTGTAGATGTTAAGAGGTATATGTGTATATCTATGATTATTTGAGGATATGCTTCATTTCTCTCTATTTGTATGCTCTTCAGGAATGAGGTCACTGCTCAATCACTCTGGTTTAATACCAGCTGTTTTAAACAACCCTCTTCTGCTGAGGAAATACTATTTCTTCTGTATCCATTTTTTAGAAGGAAACATTGTGTCAGTCAACCTGTTGTCTAAAAATCCTCCCATTTGAATGAGTGTTCACAAAGATTTACTCATTCTCTTGTGTCCGTGATCTGATACAGCCTTTATTGGTAATGAATTTTATATTCACAGAAGAATTTAATAATATAAATATTTAATTAAATCAACTAAAATCAGATGTTTTATACAGACAAATTTCCCAAATACATAGGGCCAATAAATGGCTTAAATTGGTACCTGGTGAAAATGCAGGAAGAACAGATGACATATATTTCATGTGGAGCTGGGGCTATTGGTGTTTTGTGAGTTTGAAATCTAATCAACATAATCAATTAGGCAATTCTGGATAATACAGGTCCACAGGTTCATATTTCTTGTGAAAACAATCAGGTTGTCTGCCTAATTTAATTTTACTTGTAGCCAATCTTTTATTAGATGAATTTTATTTAGCACCCTTTCAGGCTGAATGCTGTTGTAGGGCTTTCAGGCTATGTCAGGAAAAACATTAATTCAAATAATGGATCCTATACCTGCTTCTTTCATTCCCCATCCTGTCTCAGCCCTTCTCCAAAGCTGGAATCAGAAAAGCATTTCATAAATCTCTAAACATAGTATTTTATTAAAGTATCACAAAAATATTAAAAAGTATACCTGAGGATTTCAAAAGTGGCTTTGTTTTTAAAGTATCTGCTCTTTATAAGGTGACAAAATGGAAACGTCTTCTTTACTCTCATGAGAATAACAATTTTAATTCATGTGGCACCTGTTGACTTTTTTGCTCCTTCACAGACACACAGACAGCATGAAAGTAGTATCTAGTAAAAATAATTTTAGGTTTAAACTTTCATTTAGCATCCTCTGCTTTTTGGAAGCAGGTTTTGGTTTTCTTAAATTATTTGTGAGAATATATAACCTTAAGTGACTTTTGAGATGTTAGGAAAGTAAAACATAATAAACTCTCTGTAGATTCATAACAAATGAAAGGCAGAAATAAGACTTGATATGTACAATAAACAGCAGTTCAGCCTCAAAGTGCTGGTGACTAGAAAGGAAAACAGGCTTCAGGTGAGCAGTCATAGGCTGAGGCCAATGGAATTGGAGGGAACTTGGAGCCATAAAGAAAAGAAATAAGCTTGAAAATAACAAGTGCAAAATTTCTAGTACGAAAACCTTGGCAATATAAAAGAAAGATACTGAAGGCATCCTTCTGAGGAAAATAAAAGCTATTTCAGTGTTACATTTGAGAACATAACCCAGTCAGGAAATAATTATATTCCACAGCCATTTTATCCTCTAATTCTTCATCAGCTGTACTATTTTTTATTAGACAGCTGCCTATGTAGGATGCTTCTAATTGTCCCTTTAATGTGAATATTTTTACTGTGAATTACTGACTCTTATTTTTTTTGGTCTCATTTCTTGGAGGAATTTGCAGGTGAAGCATTTTGCTTGATGTGAGGTTCAGTGCAGGCTGCTCTTGTACTGTAGGTGGGAGTCAGAAAGTGTATTTGTTTTCCTAAGCAATACTGAACTGTTTTACTTTGCCTCTTGGAGGGATATAGCAAACTATGGAGAAACAGAAAGGCAGGAAAGAAAGAAAGGAAAAGAGAGAGAGTAGCAGCTGTAAATGCAATGTTATTGAATGGCACAATAATATTCTGAGAACAGTGTAGTTTTAATGTAACAATAAGGTTGATAGAGAAAGACTTAGAAGTTGGTTATTTTAAGATCTTGAAACTCAAAATGCCTTAAGCAATTTTACTTTAATTTGCTCTGGTGTGTGTGTCAAAACACTCATATACATGGAGCAGTAATAAACCAGACTAACCCTTGTTTCAGTGTGTCATTTAATCTGGTTCCTGGCTGTCAGGGGAATCAGTTTTTGGCTTCCAGAACAAAGACAGCAGAGTTCTGTGCTATTAACAAAAACCTGGTATAAATGACAGCTGCCTCAAGGCCATGCTTCAAGGCTAAAAGGAAAAACAGAAAATACCCTTTTTTCTTGTAGGTAGCAATTAGTGCATTTGGTCTCTTTTCAGTTGGTTCCAGTTTAGGTGGATTGAGACTTTTTGGCACTTCCTTGGCTCTTGGCTTTCCAGCTTTTTTAAATTTTTCTCTTCTAGAGAAGAGTAGTTCATTCCCTCTCTCCTGGAAATTCTAGCTGAATAATGGCTGGGGCTTTCCAGGCATCTCAGCCAGTTTTCCAAAGGACTGGAAAATAGAGTCACTCTTCAAATGTCCCACATCTAATACATTTGAAGTTTTTTTCTGTATTGATTTGGATCACTATATCTCGATGGGATTTTTGGTAGTGATATTACACTGGAGAGACTGAGTTCGTGCATGTCTGTGTTTGTTGTGGTTTTTTTTTCCTCTTTAACTGGTGGTGGTCAAAAACATTGTTCTTTTTTCATTACTTTTTTTTTTTTTTGTATCCCAGGGTGTGGCTGAAGCGCAAAGCTGAAAATCTGTTTCTCTTCAGAGGTCTTGATCCAAAAGTGCTCTGAATCCAGCAGAAAACTTCAAGTGGCTTTGTGATTTTCCTTGACTTGTTAAAAGATAATTTTAATTTTTTTTCGTACAGGCATTTTCTAAGATTTTGTACTGTACTATCAGTGAGGCTGGACTCTAGTAATGCGGGCTCTGTGTGTGCAGAAGGGAGGTCAGTTTGTAGAAGTGTGTCTTCAGAGCACAGAGCGCATGAGCTGCCATCAGCTCTAGATGTGAAGTGGCACTCTGTGTAGACTCGTTAGGCTTGTGAGGTATGAGTGAAATGTTTCTAGGATCCTCAGTATTCTCTCTGGATATAAGGTATAAGGAAGTATTTTTGGCTGGAAATGTAATTCAATAATAGAAAGATTGTACTAACTTAAATTACATTATGCAATAACAAAGCTTTGGAGTAATTTCTTACTGCAAATCAGTAATCAAATAAATTAATGAGAAAAGTGAGATATGAAAATTTGGCATGGATGGAGAGATATCGTGGACCAGTGCAGGAAGAAGGGAGAGATTTATTGAAAACAGTTGGAAAATGCGACCTGCCCTAGACAAACTTATAAAAATGTGGAGGTAAGAAACTGGAGGAAAGACAGACCAGTCCTTGCACTGTGTTGCTGTCAGAGCTTGGGGGATCTGTGAAACTGCTGAGCTGTCAGACTAAGGCAGTCCTGCTCTAATAACTTGATTATTCCCACTACACTGATATTAAAATTATGAGATCTGTTAAGCAACAAAACCCCAAACCTAAACAAAAAAAAACCCAAACAAACACAGAAACAACCAACCAAAGAAAAAAAAACACAAAAAAACCAAACCAAAAAATGTTGAAAGCATTGGACAAAACTCAGTTAAAAAAAAGGACATATGCATTCTGTTCTTCAACTTTTTCAAGCACTTTCTCCTTATCAAATAACTGTGCAAATGCATCAGACAAATGAATGCTAACTGACTAAAGTTATTTGTCTTGTCCTTCTGCAGTCAGATACTGGGACAGTAACATCTCAGCTTTCAGAGTTAGTGTGTGCCCAAAGCACATTGGCAGAGATGTCTAGTTGTCTTAATTTCTGCATGGAAGTTCACATACATCAGAAAACTCAAAAACTTTGCAGAGTATTCAGAGAATTAAAGAGCTACTGTGAACGTGCAGAGTGAGAAACCGCTCTAAAAGAAATAGATAACTTAAATGAGGGGGGAATAGTCATGCCTTCAGGTGACAATCTGCCTATGCCACCTCTTCTCTGTGCTCCTATGCTTATAAAGGCATACAAATAACAATACAAATCAAGGCATTATAGTCTACTTCTCAGACTTAGTTCAGAAAATGATGTGGGTTTTTTTTCAGAATTGAATATAAACTAGATACAGTAGCCTTATTAGTCATTTAAGATTGTGAGAATTTAAAGTTATTTTGGAATATGCTGAGTTTAACTTATTTCAGAAAACAAAGCTTTATTATGGTGTAGATTCAGTAAGCCTAAAACACTACCTTGAGTTAACAACCCAGAGACTAATGCATATATGGCTTGCAAAGGCTCATAAACTCTTCAGTTAATTTAGCAGGAGGCTCTATCCTCCAACCTTATTAACAATAAAATATTTTAAATAATCTCCAAGAAAATGATTGCAGGTTGTCTCCTGTTAATCCTTATGGCTGTTGTCACATTGCAACTATTAAAGTAATGGCATTTTAATGGAAATATATATGTATGCACACAGCAGTCAGATGCTTCATTGTACAAGCACAATTATCTGTGCCTTTTGGTACAGAGGTCACAATTACTAAGGCAACATTTGCCAGCTGTTGTACTCTAATGATATCTGTGAAATGGAACATTTTCCCAATGACAAAAGCCAGCTAAAACACAAAAGTACAGGTGCTTCTATGTAACGTGAAAACATCTGTTGCTACCACAAACAGTAGTGTTACTGCAGTGGCAGTGCTACCTATTGACGGCCCCATAACAGATATCTGCCTGTTTCTGGTAGCTGCTGGCTGCCAGTTTAATGACAGCCCCGGTGTGATGCTTGAACCAGATACCTTTAAATCAACTAAGAATGACAGGAACAACCTCTTGGAGGTGCCTTGCTGGCTGTAGATAACTAGCTTAAAGTAGAAGCCTGATTTCTAGCTATATTTAAATTTAACCCCCTCTTGGGGAATTGTGCAAGAATGCAATCCTTGATCTACTGAGTTTTGGAGTATCTGAAGAGCTAGTATTTCCATTGGCTAAGGAGGCTTTACCTTCTTAATTTTATTTACTCTCTGACTTCAGGCTTGGGACTCTATTACTTAACATAGATGATTAATTGAACTTAGAGAACTGAAGTTCAGGTTAGAAAGGACCTCCATAAGTTCCTAATCCAACTCCAAGCTGAAAGTAAGGTCAATTATAAGATCAGACCAAGTTGCTCAGGGCTTGATGCAGCTGGGTCTTGAAAACATCCAGTGCACAACCTCTCTGGGCAACCTCTGTCACTGCTAGTTTTATCCTCGGGATGGAAAAGCTTTTTCTTAAATGCAGTTGCAGCTGATTTTGAGATTGCAGCTTATTGACTCTCATCCTCCTGCCATGCACCATCGTGAAGAACCATGCTTGCTTTCTTCCATAACTTCATCATAGGTAGTCTCAGGCTGCTGTCAAAACTTCAAAGCTGGACATGCTGAGCTCCCTCAGCCTCTCCTCACACAGCAAGTGCTCAGACACCAGTCATTGCAGTGGCCTTCCACTAAACTTCTTCCAGTTTATTGATGCCTGACTTGTATTGGAGGCCCTCAGATCGCATGCCATATTTCAGATGTGGTGTAAAAAGTGCTGAGAATCAGTGTCCTTCATGTACCAGCTGTGCTGCTGGTAATGCAGCCAGGATGCTGTTTGCCTTCATTGCAGCCAGGGTCTCTGCTGACCCACATCCAATTTAGCGTCTACCAAGACCTAATGTTCCTTTTCCACAGAGCTGCAGCCTGTGCCCTAGCGAGGAGTTCCTCCTTCCCAGGTGCAGGACTTGGCATTGGTCCCTTCTGAATTTCCCAGGGTTCCTGTTGGCCCATTCTTCCAGCCTGTCCCTCTGAACAGCAGCCCTGCCCTTGAGTGTATCAACTGCTCCCCCTGACACCACCACCAATTTGGTAGCACATGCAAGCTTGAGGAGAGTGGCCTCCATGGCTTCCTTCCTCCAGGTCATAGATGAAGATGTGAAGCAGGACAGATCCCAGGACGGGAACCAAGAGCACACTTCTTGCTACCTCCAGGTATGAATGTTGATATGATCAACTAATCTCTGCCCTCTGAGCCTGGCCATCCTATCATTTTCCATCCATGTAGCTGTAATGTCCACATTCAAATACGCTGCTGTCTGGGAGCGTGTCAAAAGCTTTGAAAAAGCTGATGTAAATTGTCTCTGTTCCTTTTCTTTTGCCCTCAGATCCATTCATTTTCATTTTGATGGCAATCAGGTTGGTCATGCATAATTTCCTCTTGGTGCACCTGTGCTGGCTGTTTTCGGTACCTTCTCCTTCATGCTCCCAGAAATGTGTTTCAACAGGGCCTGCTCCAGAAACCATCTGCACATACATATAGCTCAGTTTTGTCAAGTTAGGTACAGGGTTTTACTAAATCAATAGATAGTGAACTCAGTGTGTATACTTAGACATTCCAGAGCTCTGTATTCTTTATCAGTCACTGGGACTGCACACAGTCCTTCACAAAACTGAAAGCAAATCTGTTGTTGAACGCCATTAGCTCACGTTGATGTGGCTTAGCAGCTGATGATGCTTTTATTTTCAAATTCCATTGACTAGTTAAAGTGATTTTTTTAATGCAGTTTACTTGTAAATCAGGCAGATCTTCTCAGCAACAGAAATCATTACTTTTAAAATCTCCGATTTGATCAATACCATGTTCCTTGGCAAACTGTTCTATTTGACATTTCACACTGTCATTGTGCATATCAAACAAAACCTGCATGTACTGCTTAAAAAAATATATGTTGTGGGTTTTTCGTACCATGTTCACGTGTACATTTTTATTATGAATCACGTATCTGCTATTCAGCAGTAAACTCATTTTGAACTTCTGAAATTTAAAGTAGAGGTCCTAACATTTTCCTATGAATAAATCAGACGCTCTCTGCTCTATGTAGTACCTTCTTCATCTGGTACATTAACCTGAATCACATTAAAGAAAAATCCTGCTTCCAGATTTCTGTTATTTTTGTGGATTTTGTAGACTTCCGACTGTATTTCAGATGTGTCCTGTATTTTCAGTGTCCTATGGACCACACTTCTTACAGTGGGGCAGTAGTAGTAATGCAGCAGTTTACAATTTGGCAAACCTGCACACTTACAGGTTCTTTAGGTCCCCAGTTCCTCTCCCACCCCATACTCTTCAACTCCTACTGTCTTAATGTGGGCAGACTCATGTATCTTATTTCTACACATGACTGCCCCATCTGCAGGAGCTACAGTTTCCCACTTGGTGCTCTTTGTTACCAGTAAGTTATTGGAGATCTTGAACCATCAAGCAACTGTTTATATATATTTGAGGACCTTGGAAATCGGAGCCGAATGACCTAGCACTTTAATGACATTTTTATATGCATTTGAGGCAAGAGAGATAGAAATCCTAAATTGTTTCAGTGCCTATATTATTGTGCAGTTGTGGGGAAGGGGAAGAAATTATTTTGGGTGTTGGTTTTAACTGCTTCGAGCTACCATTGCCAGTTGGACCACAGGCACAAGTGCTTTACATGTGTGTTCTGTCACTTAACACTAACTAAATTTCTGACTGGTTATTTTGTCTGATCTAAATTCAGGACATGCATGTCCTTGATGACTACTGCTTAGACAGTAAGTGGCAATAACAAGCGCCTGAGCAGGCAGATAGGAAGTGAATCTCTGTTATCACAGCTATTATCACAGGATGGCCATACCGCACATTTTTAGTGTGGTGCAAAGTCTCAGATGGAAGCTGCTAAGTCTCAATCATGCTCTTTGTGATTGTACAGAAAACAGATTTGTCCTGTCTTCTCTAGCACTTAATCCAGTATCTGTGTCAATTTAAGATATCCATTGGCAAAAAAAACCTCATCAAGTGGTGGTCATGGTGATTTGCATAAAGTTTTGATCTGCTTGTTTAGTCTACAGGCTCAGTAAAGAGTTGATACATTTAATACTGATTCTTCTGTGCTGCATCTGCTAGTACGCAACTGAAAAAAAAAAGTGAAAAATAAAAACACCAGAAAAAAAAGGGAGTTATTTTCTTGGAAATTGGAAGGAAGGAATAATACATGAATGTTAAGGCAGAAAGTTCCTGGTCCAACAGGATTTAATCTCTGATTTAAATGTATCTTTGTAAATTTTGTTTCTTATTATAAATCTCTTAGTCTCTCAGCACTCTAGGTTCTTTTCTTGGCTAAAAAGCTGTTGTATAATAGTCATGGAGATTTTGTTTAAAAGATCAAAGTTTAAAAAAAAATCTGGATTAATGAGAAATCAACATAAATTTAGAATTTTGTAAAGCCTTGGAGTGATTTGTTGGAACCAGGAAATGGCTTTTACTGAAAAATAATGAAAATATAATGACAGATCAGTGATTGTCATTGTTGATTGTTATTTGATTGTTATAATTGATGTTTACACTTTTTTTTAACTTAGTAACATTTTAAACCTCTTTCAATGGAGTGTGTGACAGCTAGAAGACAAAAGGGAACATATCTGTGGTATCACTCAGAATAACAAAGTAGTAATAGTACTGCACTGCGAGAAATTTAGTAATAAATATAAAGACATCTGCGATACCCATGATCCTAGCTTAACATGACTGAAGGCTGAAATCTTTAAGCAGGAGAAACACACAAGGTGAGAGTACACATTTTAGAATTATTAATGTCAAAACCTGAAACTGAGTAATTAAAAAGATATTCTGGCTGAATCTGGAGTAATCATTAAAGAGGCAAAGAGACAGCTCAGAAAATGGATCTCTGTTTGTATGTTCCTATGTATATATTGATGAATAAAGTGCAATTTTAATTTCAATTTTGATACTGAGTGGGAACATATCAGTGAATTTATCTGTGAAACCAAGCAGTAAGGATTTAAAAAAAAATATTTTCATGTATTTCTTGATTTCTAAAACTATGTAACTACTATTCTTGGCAAGCCTACTAAAAAAATAATCAGTTAAGCAGAAATTCAAGTTACCTGCTTTACTAATATCTTCCATAAAAACTCAAAAGACTTTAGCTATTGCTTATGTTCATCTCCAATGTGATTACTTTCTGTGTCATCATACATATATTTCAATTGCATCCTTTTTCAAAATAGGCACTGTCACGCTTAAGTTGAGTGATCTATCTGTGACATTTCAGTATGCTGTATGCCTAACTCTTTTACTTCAGTCAAGCATTTGAATTTGCAATGATAGAGCTCTTCTACCTCTTCTACTTTTTCTTTCTGGTATGTAAAATACTTTTATTTTCAAGATACACAGATAGATATCTTTGAAAAATCAGTAGTAGTGCTAAAGTCTTGTACTTTTGCATCTGATGCTTTCTGCCCATCCTCTATTTAATGATGTATAACTTCAGTCCAGTCGCCTCTCTATAGCATGGATGGGCTCATCAGTGGAACGCGGTGCCTTGCTCCTTGCACCTTTGAGCACTTTAGATATAGATAACATAAAGACTTTCATAGTTTGTAAAATGCATAATATGAGGAGCCTCCTAGTTTGGAAATCTGTCTGTATTCGTGAGATGGAAAGACACTGAAAAGAACATGTAATCAGACCACTCCACAATATTTGACCAAGGAAAGGAACCTCAAGGAAAGGGCTTTTTTTCCTCTTTGTGAAACTAAGAACTGAGAAGAATCAGAGGATATTGTGGGGGAAGATGGGAAAACAGAGATCTTCATTATTATCTGTTTTATATAAATTATCAATATTACATCATTTCTGTCTTTCACAAACAAAAAGAAGTGGGTAAGGGAACCTCTGAGGGTTTAGTTAGAGTATGTAGGAGTAGTTTGATGTTCAGGTGCATAAACGCATGCATTATAGAGGGTAGTTAATATTAAAAGGATCTATATTTGGAAATAGTTTGGTTTAAATATATGTAAAAACTGATTCACTGCAGCATAATTCTAGTTTTGAAGTCAGTTGATTTCAATGTATTTTGGGACTGAAGTAATGCAAGAGTGAATCAGTTCCATAATTATTTTGGAAAAAAATACTGTGCTTGTATTTCTGGAGAATTTTTTCTCTACCAGTCATTACTGTTTAGGAAGAGAAACCAGACCTTTCTTCATACATCTAAATGAATTCCATCTTGCAAATGCAGAAATGTTTATTTTTAGATTTCATTAGAGAAATATATATTTTTTTCTCCTCTCTGTAAATAGCTGATGCCTCAGATGAGTAAGAGAATTCTGGCATGCTGTTATGACACAGAATCCTAAAAAAAATATCTGATTATTGCAATAAAGAAGGGCTGAAGGCTTCAAACTATTACTTAATAGCAGCTCTAAAATTAACCTATTAAAATAATTAAGACACTTTCCACTGCTTTTGACAACTGAAACTGTTAATCAATAAGAAAGAATCAAGTTCTTACTATTTTCTCAGTGACAAAGAAGAGAGGGCAACATTTTGGGTGCAAATTAATCAAACATATGACACTGGCTGATAGTGAGGAAGAAATTTTAGTAGCTATATTAGTTGCTATGAAAACACCAGTCTTTATGCAGCTTGTAGGGGTATTTGCTGATGGTGTGTGTAAAAAATATTCTAATTTTTTTTTAGGCTTGATTAAGATGTATAAATTGCATTAATAGATATGCTATGTGTAGTTTCTTAATTATTTCAAAAAGTCACGTACATAAGTGTGTGGTAACATAGCTGTCACAAATCTTAAAGGTCTGAAATATTGAAGTTTTTTGTTTAAAATGTCTGAGATAGACAAGCATTGATAAAAACTGAAAAGTAGTGAAAAAAAATTGTAAATATATCCATGCAGCACAGAGAAATATTGAAACATCAACAAGGTGTGACCTCTGTAGTTCTTGTCAGCTAAATATTCTTACTAGGTATCCATAAAGAAATGTAAAATCTTTCTGTATATTTATTAATATCACATCTTAGTGTGAAAAGACAGATGTCTCAGATTTTTTTAAAGATACATGATTAATTGTGACTGGAATGTATTTGTACTTAATGCAAATTTACCAAGTACCAAGACACTACAATCTGTTTGCCCCAGAGTTTCAAAGGTTTATCTCTACTTGCAAGAAGCACTCAACTGTGGTCAAACTTAGTATTTATGTCTGACATATTGCTGTCCAGATTTTGGCAGGTCAGGTTAAAAAATTATGCCAGTATTGCCTTATTCACAGAGAGAAAAAGAACATCCGTCTGTAGCTCCAGTCTGAAAAGACATGAGAAATGATGTTCTTAGCGCATGCAGAATACTGGTAGGAGCATTAGTGTGGCATTAAGTATAGTTTCAGAAGACTAAAGAAGAAATATTTTTCTCCTGACAATGGATGTACATAACTAAATAGGAAAATTGAAAATAAAAGAAATGAATTGTAGCAGTATAGGGCAGGTGCAGAAATTTAAGAGCAGAAAAGAGTGCTAAGGACCTATTTTACCTAGAGATCTTCTGAGAAGCAGCATTGAAATTGGGCCTGCGTGGACTAAAATAAAATAAAATAAAATGTCACTCTGAACCTCGATCTGATGTGAAGAATGAGGTGAACCACTCCCATACAATGCCCTCAGCCTTAATGGAAACATTTTTTTACACAATAATGAAAAAGATTATTAAAAACTGACCTTGTTAGTCTCTGCCTATGTAAAGATTTATTCATTCATCAAACCTGCAGAATAATGAGACTGCTTAATTTGGTAGTTGCTAGAACAACATTTTTAATATTAAGAACCTAGAAAGCAGCAAGAAGAAAAAAAAAAAGTAAATAAAAAAAACCCCAAAAAATCATCAAAATAACCCCAACCCATCTAACAGTAATATGCTGATAGGCAGGCTTTTGTTGGCTTTTAATCCTTTGGCACGCGCGTTGTTTCAATAAATATTACAGGTAGCTTCATGATTGAAACATGAAGAGTTCTCATTATATTTGAATTGGAAAAATACAGCCTGTTTCTTCTTTCTGATAGCAATACCAGATTACATGCAGAAAAGAGATACTGATAGTTGAACCTTAGCTTTTATCATTTGGTCATCATTGCATCACTAGTCATTCCTGAAGAGTTCAGATAAGCCACAAGTGAGAAATAAAAAGTTTCCTTTGATTGTAGGGAAGTGGAAGTTTTTATTTGGTTATGAAGCCTTCTCTGATTGAAGGCAAACCGATGAGGAACCAGAAGATACCGAAAGTGATACTGGGGCTAATTTTCTGCTTTTTGATCTTCAATAGAGGCCGTGACACATTGTGATATTTCATTGCAACTTGCCATGGTGATATCTCACAACCCGCATTTATGGCAATGTACTCCTGTCATATTTTATTAGATGCAGTTGCCACCTGTCTTCCTAATAATGAATCAAATTTCAAATTTTTTAGTTGACATATTTATTTTAGGTGTTTCCTCTTGGATCTTATGTTTGCTATTTATTGTTAATTGGTCACAGTTCATTGATGATTGTAGATGACTGTGATGTATTAACCTGTGGCACTTAACTTTATAATTTTGCTTCCTTTAAAACATTTAGATTTGCATGTACCTAGGTAAAGTGCTGAAAACAACACTTGAAAACTAAAGGAGGCTGGGTATCCAAAAATCATTAATCACAGTTAATAATTTTGTGTGATGACTTTTGAAAGATGCTATGTTCTGCTTTTGGATTATACTACTTGTCATGTCATACACATATCATTTCATAATCTTTTTACAATTGGGAGATACAGAGAATAGTCTTTCAGATGAAAGTGCTTTAAAAACAGTCATATCTGATGGAAAGGTTTAAGGATAAGATGAACATTAAGTAACAGACAAAGGTTTTAGTAACGATATTGTGGCCAGTGTAGCTCATTTAAGCCTTTTTTTCTAGCAAGTATTTAAATAATGTGCCTAATATTGAGAATGCACTTAAACATTTCCCTCCTGGGTGTTTGAATCTTTGCTTGCTTTTATGAAAATTAATTATCTGTTCTGCCTTTAGACCCTGAATGGGAAATTGCATTAGGGCTTGCTAGTACAGCTTTGTCTTGACAGCATTTGAGCTAGATCACAAAGAAGCTACACTTAAACAGTCATTTGTAGGGAGAGATCTAATGGTAAACACGGAAATGGTTCTAATCCAGTAAAAAAAATTCACGTGTTTCCTGCATGTGCTGTCCTTAGTTTAAAAGTATTATGATCCACTGTAAAATCTGCCATTTTACTTGTGCTTTGGGCAGAAAAGAGAATTAGGAAGCAGAAGGAAGGACATGGAATACTTGTATAAAGTTGTTCAGATTCACAGTCAATTTAAATGGGTGATATGTGGCATCTTATGCATGTCTGCATAAAAGGTAGTGGGAAAAGACAGAAGAAATCATTGTACTGCTGTGCAGACCTGTGGTGGGTACATGACTTTGGTGCCATTTTGGTGTCCACATCTCAAGCAGGACAGAGCTGAGGTGTGAGGAAAGGCAACTGAACTGATGTTGAGGTTGTAACTGCTGCTGTAGGAGGAGGCACTGGCAAGGCTGGTCTGACACATCTGTTTTAAGCAGCACGAGGCTGAGAAGGGGTAGGACTGAGATTTACAAACTTCATGAGGTGGTGAAGATAGTAAATGTAAAACTTCAGTGCTAGTGGTATTTCTTAAAGCTGTTACTTAAGCAGTTAAAGGAAGTATTTCCTTACCCAGGGGTTAGTGAACATCTGGAATTTGTTGCCAGAGGAGGACATGGGGCAGGCCTTAGCAGCAGGATCAGAGAGGCATCACACACATTCATGAGCAACAGGTTCATAATTTGGAACAGAAAGGGATGTGCCCTCCTTCATCGCAGTGGTAAGAGCTATGGATGCTGGGGGAGTGTGAGGGTAACCAGCAGCAGAGAGTGCCCAGACATCCCCTGACCACTGTTCCCTGCTACCAGAGACAGACAGAAAGAGTGCTGGGCTGGGAGGATGACCTGTCTATTCAGTGTGGTGTTTCTTATGCACTTGGTTTTTGCTTTAATTGAATTTAAGTCTAGCTAGGATGGATACTAGTAACAGTCTGTTCATGGTAGAACAGATCTCTGCCTGAGATAATTTATTTTACTACTTAGAAAACTTTTCTATCCTAGAGTGATGACCTTGACCCATTTATGTAGCCTCCAATCTCTTTTTCCTGTAGGCTAACGGAATGTTAAACTGTAGCAACCACTTTACCAGGTGACTGTAGGAAAATTGTAGCAAAGTGGTTTTGTTATGGACACGAATATTGAGGATGTTCTAACATTTATTTTACCTTACATGACGATGAATTTTTTTTTCTGCTTGGTCAGAATTACACAAGGGGGGCAGTTACAGGTAGAAGGTTGAATAAAACATTGATTTTCAACAAAACAAAGAAGTTTGCAAAGGATTTTTTTTTCACCTTAGTAGCTGCAGCTTCCTGCTCCTTGGATATTGCCCTTATGTGAATGGGGGATTAACCTTCTTCTGATCCTTTAGAGACATCTTCTACTTTGCCAGGGCAGCCAAGGTGTGCTCCAGGCACCACTAGCTGCCTTAATTTCTAGACTTCCATGGTACTGCATATTTACAGAGGATATGAATTAATATTAAATGAGATAAAATTAAGGTCAAGAGAGAAGAATGTAAAACCCCCAGGAAACTTTGTGGCTAGTAAGTACAAAGAATAATATCAAGTTCTAAATACCTTTGTACCAGCACTCAGTCAAATGAAAATAGGCTAAACAACGATGACAGGTTTGAATTTTGGGTAGCTGGTGAAATTCCACTTTTCCTAATCCAAGATTTATTAATGCCAAGACAACAGTATCACTAAGGTTCCTTGTGGACTTACACCTACGCATCCTTAGCCTCTGCATAATTCATTTACACTATTTAAATGAGCATTTTGTAGATTTTAAGCTTAGGCTTTAGAGATCTAAATTATGAATATACCCTTTGAGGAGAAAAAAGGATTGACAAGATTTACATATAGTGAAAAAGCAAATACCTGAAGACCTCCTTCTCCTTCTCGGCACTCATGTGTCCCTGTGGTGCAAACCACCTAAATTCAAGGCATTATACTTTCTGTCTCATCTGCTCTCAAAGGCACTGTTATTACCTCAGGCAGTGCGATTTCATTAAGATCCCCCTTAAATCACTGGGCATTCTTCTGTTAACTCTTGTCTGTCTGAATTGGTCCAGACTGTCTAGGACACCTGACAGATGAGGTCCCTACCTAGATCAGAGACTCAAACCACTAATTTTATACTGAGATTGTATTGGAAAAATGCAGTCCTCTGAAACACCACACACTGTCACAAATAGCAAATACAATACAAAGGTCTTGTTGCTGTAGGAAATTAAATAAGATAGAAAACCTGTAAGCACACCCATTTACAGCTGTAAATCAGTCTGATGTATATAGTAAGCTCTTTTAAAAGATATATAGATGTTTTAAAAATTCTTTCTAATATATTCTCATTCCTAGATTTCTCTTTCTGCTTGAATCTCAGGCCTTATGATATGCTCTCCTAAGGATTTAACAGATACTATTTCCCTTAAAGGATGCGTATGAAATAAATACCTTTTGTCCGATGGGGGATCAGAAGCAGTGCGACCTGCGAGAAGAGGCAGCCTATCCTGCAGAGATGGGCACTGCTCTGACATGCCACTCCTGCTCTTTTTCACAGCAGTGACAGAGGTGACTGCTATCAGGTTTGCTTTCAGGCTGTGAGGACAAGTAGCTGTCCATGCTCCTGTCTCATGTTACAGCACTGATATGTAGTACTGTTTACAGTTTGAAATTATGTTAAACAGAGACTACTGTATGTCAAAATAAAAGCAAACAAAGAGTAAAGAAAGCAGAGTGTGAAATCCAGTCAGTAGGTAAAATATTTTGATGCCAACCGTTCAGATCACTATGCAAGTAGTGCTGTAACAGGCACAAACTAGAACACAGGATGCTCAAGCTCTGCAAGCTGAGGAAACACTACTTTACATTGAGGGTGACAGAGCACTGGACCAGGCTGCCCAGAGAGGCTGTGGAGTCTCCTTTTCTGGAGACATTAAAAACCCTCCTGGATGCAATCCTGTGCAACCTGCTGTAGGTGATCCTGCTCTAGCAAGGGGATTGGACTGGATGATCTCCAGATGTCTCTTCCAACACCTACCATTCTGTGATTCTGTGATCTTTTGGGAGACCTCTGCCAGCAGTGCTGGATTTCTGCCTCCATTTTGCTTTCATCCTACTTATGCAGCACACTACTCTGCTTCTTTCTTCCCCAGATCTTGAAAGCAGAGTTTGTTTAAGGAGATTTTATTTCATATTTTTTATTCTTTCTGCATGGTATTTGTTCAGACAGTGATCAGAAAGAGAAATCACCAGTGTATAACTTCAGAGTGTGGTCTTCCCTCTCTAAACTTAGCGTTGTTGATGAGCACTGAAATAAACACCATTACGGCCAGTGAAGTATCACCACTGGCTTCTGAGATCATGCACATGGAAATGATTGGGATGTCTTAGTGGTGAGAGCTCTTGTCATAATTCCTTTGCAAAATCAGACTGATGTCACTGTTCTGCTCATGTTCTGCCTTTTCAAGGTTTTCATGTATTTTCTGCTTTTAAAGTAAAAAACCCCCAGATGCACTGGGGAACAACCTGAGCTTTTCCAAATGTTTTCCTGGTTAGTCTTTCCCCTGTGTTAGCTGTAGTGGCACTGGCACTAGTCTGAAAATTGTTGATAGGTTGTTGGACTTCTGCAGCTTCTCTTAGATGTCTACTTCTGAGCCAATTTCTCTAAAGGTGCATGCAAATTTACCTATCATAGGTAATGAGATTTCACTCCTTCCCTCTTTCTGTTCTCGTAGTTTGAGTCCTCACAAGCTTTCTTCATTTACCCTTGCAATCTCTCTCTTCTACCTTAATTTACCTGTTGGGACATACCAGTGTGACAGATTGCTTCAAGAACTTATCACTTACTAGTTACACATTAATTCACAACTGGTTGCTGTTGTTATAAATCTATTAAATAATTTCATGTGCAATAACTCTTATCTTTTTCTCCTGCTTTCTCAGGTTTACATTGTTGATAGTTATGTGACTTTTATTTAAGTACTAAACAAGGCACTTGATTAAAAACAGTGAGGAAAGTGGTTGAGATGTTATGGGCTACACTTGTTTAAAGACAGTGAAGAAAGTGGTTGTGATGTTATGGGCTAGTCTTTTAAAAAGTGTACATAATTCAAAATTTGCATGTTCATGCCTGGTACCAGCTTTGTGTGCACAGATGAACAGCATCTGTAAGCTTAATTTAATTGTTATGTGAACAAATACCAATTTCCATTTACACTGTGAATACAAAAAGGCTTAGCTGCAAAAAAACCCCAAAAACCAAAAAACAAAAGCAAACCGAAAAAATGCATCTCCAACATATAGCCTAAGGTCGGATATTCAGTCCTTTGTGCAAATCACAGATATTAGAAAATTTATCCTCTTCCAGATGCAGCTATTACATTTTTAATGTGATATAGATACTTGTGGGCTGTGTTAAGGCAGATTTAGAGGACAGCTAGAGCCAGTAAGAATGACAAAACTGTGTCAGCTGAGTACAAAGGTTCTCTGTAAAAAAAAAAAAAAGATAACTAATAAAATGGAAAACTGTTATCACACGGGTGAAAGCAAATCTAGGATACCTATTTTGCTATATTAGCAATGAGGGTCTTAAGAAAGTAAGACTGATTCAGACTTTTGGTTATTTCAAAGAGACTTAAACACATTTTAAGTGCTTTGTAGAATTGAGACCAAAGGATGGTTCACACTACAGTGTTTTGTAAAATGTGCAGTTGTGAATTGCTTTCAAGAGAGATCTGAATTAATCTTGTGTCTTGAGAAAGGCTCAAGAGAGCCTAGAGAAAGGCTCATGTTTCCTACTGAATGATCAGGCATGTTTAACTGAGTGCTAGTTTAATATTCATGCCAGTAAAATTATAAAGTGATAGCAACATGACTCAAAGACTGTTTTATGTGAGTTATGCAGCCCAAGAGAGTTAAGTGTTTCCAAGAAAATGTTTTTCAAATAAGCTTCCATGCACAATTAAGTGTGGGAAAAAACATCAAGATGATGGAATTGCCAAAATAAAATAAAAGAAAGAAAACCACCTAACATACAACATTAAAAGAGAAAAATGCCTTTACTATGTCAGTTACTCTAAATTTTCTAGTAATCATCATGCAATTGTACTTTAATTGCTGTATAATTATATTCCCATATACGGTTTCAATACAAATTTCCTTTTGTGTTTGACACAATAGTTTTTTTCATCAAGTCTTGAAACAGTGATTCAAAGTGAAATCTAGAAGAAATTATTATAAGATGATGAAATTATAACTATAGGGATATTATTTGACATAATCAAATTATGGTTTATATGCTCTCAGAAAGAGATGTATATTTGCTGGAAGTTTTACATGCAGTTACTATATCTGTGATTTCCTTTTTAAGAAAGGTGACAGAAAAGATGTTTCTCACAGAGGAAAGTGGAGGAAAGTCTTATAAGGAGAGCAGACAAATTATGATGACCATTTTGTTCCAAAACCTTGGGTGGCTGCTAATACATGTCTGTTTTTTGTGGATTACCTAGATAAAATTGTGTAAGCAAGACATATATTAACTGTATATGAAAAGGTAAATACTGCTAAAATCCTTCTGGAAACAAATCAGGAATGGTATATAAATATAAATATAAATATAAATATAATCATGCTATCTATTACCTGTGTTCCAGTTAGAAAAAAAAAAAAGAAAAAAGAAGCCATCCTTCATGTGATTGTATATTTTTGTATTGGTGAGTTTTGTCCTCCTTTATTATGAATGCTTCACAAATGGTTATGGTGCTATGGAAGTTTATAACTGCTTTTTTAAATAACAAATGCTTCAAGAGACATATGTACCTTTATAACCTTGTCCTTCAAAATTAGCATTGAATTAGTAATCCAAGGGAGGAGTTGATAGGTTAAATAAAGTGCTTTGGCAGCAAATAACCTATTTAGAGAATGTTTATCCTTTAAAAGCATTGTGACAGTCAATTTCAAATTGCATGTCAGCAGGGATAAAAATATGTGAAAGCAGAAACTGCAGTGACAGAACTGTTAAGGAAAATACTTGTGTTTTTTAAAGAAACACAAAAATGTTTGTGTTCATCATTTGAAGTGCTCTAAAGAACAGAAGCAGAAATGGGTTACTAAGTGGGATAATACAGATTCCAGTATGTGCTAGGGGTAAAATGTGAGTTCTCTACAATACTAATGTATTCAATGAAAATTCGCTTACAATGCTAACAGCTTGCACTTACAAGAAATCCCAAGCAAATCTACTGACAGAAATGAGAGAAGTTAGAAAGCTGTGAAGGACTATCTGTATGCCACAAAAACCTCTGTCACCTGTTGTGCTGTAGATGAGAAAAGGCTCCTTACTTAGGATGGGGTTGTCATTCAGGCTGTGAAACCTGTGATCGCACAGGTGAAATCAGGTGAGGAAAGTCCTTTGGCTTCAGAGAGGGAGCTCAGAGGAGATGCTCTAAAGGTGATGGTGGGGGGAGAGGTGGTGTACACTGTCCAAAATTATAACTTTGTGTGTAATTTACCTTTTGTATTCAGATATCCTATTTAGTCTCCACAGATATCCCATTGTACCAATGTCTCTATTATGCACATGAACTTTACTGGAGAGTGGAGACAGGAGATTGAATGCTTAGTTAAAAATTATTTCAGATGGGCTTATGAAGGTGTTGTCATGTGGACTGAAAATTGGGATAACCAGTAACAGATGCATACGAATGATATTTAATTAGGTTTCAGATCTTACTGAGTATCTTTGTTATTGATCTGGAAGACAAATAAATTGGAAATTTCCAGAGACAGCTAAATCAGCCCTGGTGAGGGTGGACAGGTTTAATTTTACACAGGCACTTAGAAGCTGAAGAAAGGGGCAGAGAATATATTAAAAAAATTAAAGTTCGGGGAAGTGAACTTCATATATCTGGAAAATAATTTAGCTATTCAGTGGGAGGGAAAAAATCAGCAAGACATCAAGGAATGAAATTGAACAGCAATTTTCATTTTATTATGCAGATGAAAATCTGGAAGACCTCCATTGATTCCTAAGAGTAGCAAATTATACCTTCCTGACACATGAATGTGATTCCTATTGATACATCTGCATGCAACTCCCTTTTATTTCTGAGAACAGGGATTGTTGTTGCAGAAGTACAGGTGGTCTGAAATCAGAGGATGGCTGTGCCCCAATTTGCAAGCTTAACTGACCTTCTTTCCAGCCAAGGTCTTAATTATGTGTTTAGCTTTAAGCTGGCCAAAGTCCATGACCTTAAATTTAGCTTTCTGGATGAGAGTTTTTGTGCATGCTGTTCATTGTAGAGGAAAAGCATGGTATATTACCCTCTTCTGATCTCTCAGCAAAGTTGTTCTCCTACCCACAGCCCTTGGGAAAATATATAATTCCCTCCCTGAACTGGATTAATCCCAAGGAAAGTGCATAGATTAATTTTGCCATGAGACTTAATTTCTGGCCTTAGGCTTGTCACTTAAACCATCTGCCTCTCTGTTCTCACCATATTCTTTTAAGCTTACACCTCTTCCACTTCATGTGCTGTTTATTTCGGCTGGAAACTCAACTGTCCCCTATTATGTGTTTGCATGGTGTAAGTACTGTACATTCTGGACATTACTGTAATATAAATAAGAATAATAGCAGGATGGAAAGCACATAAAACCAGAGGTGAGAAAGAAAAGCAGTGTTTTGGGTGCATGCTAGACTGGCACTTAAACAGAAGAGCTTTCATTATTTGGCCTGGAGAGTGAGGCATTCAGAAGTGTCTGTTTCTGATGTGTAATTTTGTTTGCTGAGGTGCATGCCACACAGTGATAGCAGCTTGTAGCAGTGGACTCTGCCTCTCTGAAACATCAAGAGGCAGTTTGTGTATAACATACAGCCTAGAGGGTCACTTGGCAGTGTGTCATCTTTAACTGAGTTGCTGATTAGATAGTATCCGCATTATAATTCAATTAAATATACTTTACTTTTGCATAAACTTTCTATATATATTTATAATTTAGTGGATACTTTCAATTTTGAGCTTGCTCGATACAATCTTTTGATTTTTTTTTAAGACTTAAACTGTTGTTCAATGTTTACTGAAAGCCTGAGACAGAAACAAAGTAACTGCTCGCGTTCTCAGTCATTGTCTCCAAATTATGATCTAAAATGCCAGAATGCCTTTTCAACAACTTCCCTTTCTTTCCTTACCTTGGTGATGAAATGCAACACACACACAAATGTGCACACACATTCACCCGTTACAGCTTGATAAATCCATGGATAGCAGTGATTTAGGGAATGGGCAATATGTCACCTAGTGTTAGATGATAGGCTTGACGTGGCCAACCCCAGCTGCTCCCTGACTGTGGAGGGAGGCAGGATGTGCCAGCATCTGGATAGGCAGGTGTTCAGAAAGTCCTTTAGAGGCTCCTGTGATTCACTAGGTGTAAGTACAGTCCTGTAATCTTTATCCATGTAGAGCAAGCCACTGCCTTGTTGAGAGTGGACAAATATACCACCAGTTGTTGATGTCACTGTGTGACAGACTTTTGGTGTCCTGACTTTATAATTTCTTTCTGGTTCAACAGGAGTATTAGTCTGGAGCCTATCAGACATTCTGACTGATTTCTCAGCATTTACTTTTCTGTCTTCTGCTTGCGGTTCTGTGGTGTTCTCACGGAAGGTGTCTTTGTGACAGGGTGAGCTTCTCTGTTTTAACTCACATAGTATGTGACTGCTATTTCCCTTTCTTTGTTTAGAAATGTACAACCTCTGAAGCATTTCCTTGTTTGTACTTTAGTAATCATGAATCAATATAAGGCACTGTTTGCCCACGTGCATCACACTTCTTTTTGTATGGCTTGTCTAAGTTTTGAAAGTGCTAGTCCCGTGGTGGAGTGGTAAAATGCAGATAGATATGGCCACTGGGATATGAAGAGAAAGAAGAACAGGGCCTGCTGCTCTTTCTTTTACAGAAATGGATGGTTTCTACAAGGGCTGGGATTTTTCTATTGGCAAAAGAGCTGTCAGCAATATGGGTGGAGATAAGCCTCTAGACATTCTAGGCAGGAGTGTCTAAAATGAAATCAAAGTTACTCTTTGGATTGCCTGAGCTGGAACACTTTCCCTGTACCGCATTGCCATACTATCTGCAACTTGATATCTGTATTCTTTGCAAGCTTTATTGGAGCTATTAGTTTTTTGATAGGCATATCCTTTTCAGATCTTTATTTCCAATTACTTTTTAAATACTAAGGTGTGTTAACTTCCATTTTAATTATGTTACATTTCGGCTAGGACAGAAATAAACTAACAAGTCTGAAAAATCTGTGACCATAGTTTTGTTTAGTGGGTATTTTTTGAGTGTTTTTTGTTTTTTTTTTGTTTTGTTTTGTTGTTTTTTTTTTTTAGCTTTCCTCAGTGTAAAGACTTTCAGCAGTTGAAGTTGTCTCTCTTTCTTATTTTTGTGTTCTTGGACATAATGCTGCCATACCTGCCTGGTCTGCTCAAAGTGAGTTCAGCTCACTGCAGTTTTCATTTTCATGCTTTTTGTCTCCTTTGGCTGGGGCTCCACAACTGTTGCCGCTAGACTTGCTCCTGCTGAAATTGCTCCTTGAGCATATTCCCCCAAGGAGAATTTTGACCTTGGCTATTTATAGACTAAAAATTAAAGTTAATACAATTGCATTTAAAAAAACCCCAAACCCTACTGCATTATCTTCCATTCATATGTATTAGTTTCCCAAGTGACCACATAATCATACTGTCCTTCTGCCTTGCCCTTCCTTCTCCTTTACTTTTCTCTTAACTTTGCTTATAAGATCTTTTGTACTAGTGGATTCATCTTTACAGGCATTTCTGAAGTTTCTGTTTTATTCTTTTTATATTACTACTACAAGTTGGCTAGGTATGTGAGAATTCCTCTGACTGATCCCTAACTACCCTTCATCATTGCAACCTTGCATGTCAGCTTTTCTGTGTGTTATTACATAGAGCTTTGCTGACTAAGCAAGTAGGCATCATGCCCTTCACATGTTTGCTGCTGCAACACTTGGTGATGGCTTTTAGTATCTGAAACGGAAAGATTAGCCAAAAGTTGGAGGTGAAACCAATAGATAAGATAGAAGAGGGATTTGGTCCTGCTCTCAATTCTGCAACTTTTTGTTATCTGGAGTCTTCTTTCCTTAGATGCTGCTGCTCTCATATGATTGTCACTGTCATTTCCCATTTAAGTCTAAAATTGTCCATGGGTGATAGCAACAAATATGTGTTACTGTGGTGATTAGTTATACCACTTCACAATCTTGCTGACCCAGAAAGACAGTAAAGGCATTTTGCCTGGCTTTAGCTCTCAATGAAGGTTTGGGCTAATTGCTGGGTGCTAAGGGGCATCCAAGATGATGTTCAACAGAGAAATCTGTAACTTTGTACTTTTAATGTAAACCTTTTGTTTTACATTCCTGGACTGCTGTAGGCCACCCTTGAAGCTTACAGATCAAAACTCAAAGTCCCAGCTCCCTCAGAGTTAAGAAAGGATGAAAAAGCAAACAAAGGTGTGGAGGTAATAGGGATTTGCTCAGGATCAACCAGCAGGTCAGTGGCTGTGCTGGAACTGCAGTCAAAATCTGTTGCATTTTTGATCAGAGTCTTCTCTCCTGTCTTTTGCTACCATGCTCAAACCATGTGGACAGGATGATGGCATCCAGCTGTCTGGGTAACATGTATGCATTTTTGTTGTGCTCCTTTAAACTCCAGAATACCAGAGAAGGACTGGTTGTCAGGCACATTCTGCATTCCTTGAAGTGAGGGACACTGTCTATTGCTCTACGCTGTCCATTTATCTTTGATCATGATTCTGAAAATTTGAGAAGTGCTGATCCTGGGCTGCTACAGAGAAGTGCTGCAAAGTGTTGTCAAAATGTCTGTTTTCCAGACAAAGCAACAGCCAAGCAGTCTATGCCCCCTCCTGTTCCATCAGCCATGTAAGCCTGCTGGTCCTGTCTTCCCCTATCCCATCCACAAAATGCCTTGCACACATGAAGCTTACTTCCGTATCAGCAATGAGAACTGTACTTTCTGGTATGCGTCTCTAGAAGAACAAGTGCTCTGGTTTGTTGGAGGCTTGGTTTTGCTCAGAAAAACCCTGACTCTGGACATAACAGGATAACACATGGCTTCTCAGAGTAGTTCACTGTCTGTCGCACATTCATCATGACGTTTTCTTTCTTGGTGCGATTTGGTGGAACCTAGCAAGTTTTCAAGATATCACAGAATCCCAGGAATAATAGACAACACAACTGGGAAAAGCAAGCAGAAGTTACATAATGCAACCATGGGAACCAGCACAGCAGCTTTGAAAACAAAAAAGTCAACATTATGACCAACTATTAAATGGAAACAATATGTAATCTAATCAGATCTGTTGTTATCTCAACCTTTTGAGAATTTCAGATTACAAGTCTGTAGTTCCCCCAGATAAGCTATTGGAGTTGGATGCCAAATAAATCACTTTGAGCCCCATGTTGGGCTGCAAAGAGGACCGTCGTTTAACCTGGCAAGCAGCTAAACACCATGCATCCACTCAATCACTACCCTCCTCCCCTGTGGGGTAGAGAATCGGAAAAGTAAAAGTATCTCATCTGCTGAGATAATTTAATAATTAATATAAACCAAACTGAAATAATACTACTAATAATGAATTATAGTAAGGATAGGAGCAATGATAATAAGGCAATCAAACTTATGCTCAGCTCACAAGCAGCAGTTGCTGGCCATGAGACAATGAAAATGCACTGGGGGAGGGGTAAGTCTCAGGAACCAAATGATAACTTGTGGGGACAGCCACCATCCAAAAAGAGAGAGGGATCATCCCCAGCAGATTCCCCAGTTTGTAGTGAGTGTGACATTTATGGTATAGCATACTTTCTATTGGTCAGCTTGGATCACACCCAGATCATCTGTCCTGGGTCATCTTCCCAGAAGACTCTCGGCTTTTGCTTCCCCTCCATTCCCTTGTGCAGAGAGATGGGGGCTAAAAATCCCCAAACCAATCTAAACAAACCCCAGAACAAATAAACAAAAGAAACTAGGAGCACAGGTGCAGGCAAAGACTGAAAACAGTCCTCGAGTTAGTGTAAACATCAATGTGTTATCATATCACTTTTCACATAAACACAAAATCTTACTAGTTACTATGAGGAAAATAACTCTATCCCAGATAAAGCTATAATACCAACTTGTTTTCCCTAAATCAAACACCACAGTTCTCTCAGAAACACAGTTCTACTGAACAAGAAAAATGGATTTCTATGATTCGGTTCAAGCTGTAGACAGGACACTGTCCTGTCTGCACTAAAAGCATAGAATTCGGAGTTTCAAGATAAAAAGTATGCTATTTTTATTTTTTTTTACATTATAATTAAAGTAGGACCTTTAAAATAGGGCAGGTGGTAACTATTTTTTAAAAAACTCTGGAAATAATTCTATTGTTACGTTTGGTGAACAATATTCTATGTCTGCAAGCATAGTTGAAAAGTATGTTAGAGATACAACTTCTTGTGGTTGGATTTCTGGATCAGGAAGTTAGGGGATGCATCTGCCACTACCCTTTCTTCTGCAATTACCATGGGCTCATTTCTGAAGACTGAGGGTAAAAACTGTTTGCACACATTTCAGGGTAGATTGCTTAAATACCAAGAACTTTCAGGGTGAGTGAGATGTTGCCATACATATGGACAGGAAGGATGATATTACCATGAAAAGTTATTTCTGCATACCAGCAAAATGTTGAATCATAGAATGTGTTGGGTTGGAAGGGACCTCTAAAGATCATCCAGTCCAACCCCTGCAGGGACAATGTTACTAGATCAGGTTGCTCAGAGCCCCATCAAGCCTGACCTTGAATATCTCCAGGGATGGGGCCTCCACCACCTCTCTGGGCAACCTGTTCCAGTGATCTACCATCCTCATATTGAAGAACTTTTTCCTAATATCCAACCTAAATCTCCCCTTTTCTGGTTTAAAACCATTACCTCTTGTCCTATTGCTACATGCCCTAGTGTGAACAGCACTTCCCCAGATTTCTTATAGGCACCTGAAAGGTGCCTTTCAGGTCTCCTCGGAGCCTTCTCTTCTCCAGGTTGCACAACCCCAACTCTCTCAGTCTGTCTTTGTAGGAGAGGTGCTCCAGCCTTTTGATCATCTTTGTGGCCCTCCTCTGCACATGCTCCAGCACTTCAGTGTCCTTTTTGTGTTGGGGACTCCAGAGCTGGATGCAGTACTCCAGGTGAGGTCTCACCAGAGCAGAACAGAGGGGCAGAATCACTTCCCTCGATCTAAACAGCATATCCAGTTTGATCAAGTCTTCATAGCTAGTCAATAGATTTAAGAATTCAATCTCTCTCTCTGTCTTTAGAGATTTTCCCTCCACTAATTGCTGTCCCAATGGAAATCTGTGCTGGATACTGTTCAGTTCTGGCAACTTACGTCAACTCAATATTTTAGTACCATCAAGATGTCCAAGATGGCAAAACCTTATGGGTTATCTGATCGGTGATCCATCGGTACAGAAACACACCTGAGAAGCAGTTCAGGTGTGTGCTTTTAGAAGCAGTACTTTGACACAGATGCATCATCCCAACTACAGTATATATCATCCCATCTACAATACAAGGAATACCTCTGGAACAGTAATTACCTTGTAATCTTCTGTGGTGAGATCTACCGCAAATGAATAATTCACAGTTGCCAAACAGCAGTGAATGCTTCATATTAATTTGGAACTTTTTTGTGGATCGGCTTTCTTCTGGAGAGTATCACAAGGGAACAGATCAAGTATAGTCTGAACCTCAGAGAATTTCTGACTATTAAGAAAACAATTGAGTTCTTTTTTTTATTTATGCATTATGAAACCTAATTTTCAGTTCCTTGATTGGGAGCTTCTTGCCAGACAGCATTTCCCCCCCACACTTGGCTTATTGCCAAAATATAGTATAAACAAATGAGCACTTTCTTTTTTCAAATGCTTTAATCTTGTTGCTTTTGCCATATGAAATAGCAAAGAATAGACAAACTAGAGGCATGAAATCTTCTTAAGTTTAAAGCTCAATTTAATTTAGTTTCCTTGATATTTTTAGCCTTTAAGCAAGTAGATTGCTTTTGAAAGATTACATTATTCATTTAATTCTAACAATGTTATCTTTTTTATTCACTTTATGTTCTAATTGAAGTGCAGGTGGTTTGGCAAAGTGTAATGTTGAATATATACCTATTTAAAAGGAGTTGTATGTATACATGTATATAACATGCATATGTAATCTCCAGAGACTCCTTAAGAGCACAGATCTGGAATTATAGCTGAATTATATCTTTGCTTTAGAAAAGTCTCTTTATTATTTGTTGTAATGTAGTATGGTCTACCTCCGTGTTTTACACATTCCAAATGAAGTACAATTGTTCAGATTGTTGTGTCAGAATCTCCACAAATTATTGAATGTATATATTTTTTTCAGTATAAACTCTCCTTTTGAAAATATGCATTTATGGTCAGGATAATTTTGAATCAAAAAATTAAACTCTACAAATCAATAAATAAGTGTGGACCAGTTTTATCCATGGTGGTTGTTGATACAGAATTAAAGATTAAGAAGCTAGTGCTAAATTACTGAACTTTGAGGAATCATAAGTCATTATGATCTGCAATTCTAAATTCCTATTTTCTTTTGTTTAAGCAAATTAAGACTTCTATATTCTTATATAGACTTTTCATATGCAAGTATTTACGGATACTATACTAGAACTTTTGCACATGCAACTGTTGGCATCATAAAGATCTTACATTTTATATTGCATGCAGACAGATTTACACTTGCAAAATCAACACATAACTTTGAGTATATTTAGTTTTGCTCTGCCCAAAAGAGAGAAAAAGTTTGCATTTAATATTTATCTTGCTTGAGACCAGTGGAACTGTTGAGTTAATGTTGAGAGTTGCTGTTTATAGTAATGTTAAATCAATATGAATACAACTCCCACATTTTATTTTATACTGTGCTTTTATCCTGTTGTGTTTTTTTTTTTATGAACGGAAGGCAGAAATTTGACTGCCATCTATATAAATATAAATAAGTAAATATATATAACTTGTATTTGTCTGAATGCTAACATTTGGAACAAACTCTTGGAAAGTTGGAAAGAAGTCCAAGTCTTGGCTCTCAAATACTCTTTGTAAATGAATTAAATGACCTATTTTGCTGTTTAATTAGAATGATAAGAGCTGAACTCCTTTAATTAGCTTGCTTAGAAAATGTCAATTTAGAAAATTAATATGAAGGCCTTTGTCAATGAATATGGCTTTGTGGTTTTTAGGCAGTTCGTAAATGGTGTTCATAATATAGCTATTTCACAGAAAGCGCAGGGAATGGGATTTGAGTTCCTTGGAAAAAGCTAGTAATTAGCTTTTTCAAAGCATGAAGGGTTGGTTGGATCTTCAAAGACAGTGTAGAACTTTCTTCACATGGCAACATGCAACACTGTTCTAACACCAGTCTAAATTGGACCGTAGATGTTTCTCTGTGTGTATCTGAGAGCAGAATTTGATCTTTCAGCTTGACATAGGACAGAATATCAGTGTGGACCATTAAATTATACCTATCTCATATTCTGAAGCTCTCTCGGAATGGTATGCTTTAGGAAGGATGTATCAGGAAAAGTAAGATAAGCAAGAAATTACTTTAAATATCTGGTGTCTGTGTTAATTTCTCTGGCTGCCATTTCCCAAGCTGATGAATATTCAGATTGTTTTATATCTTTATTTCATTACTTATGCAACATGAGGCTAAAGGATGCCGGAAACAGGGAGAATCTGAGTGGCTCCCACCAGACCTCCTCTTCCCTCCTTTCACCAGAGGCTGCAGGGCTGAACTTTTCATCTTGTGTGGTGCTTGAAACTACCACATACAAATATTATTAAATATGTTGCACTTGGAAATTTTACCAGTGTGGATTCTGAGCCTTTCCTACATATCTGTTGGGAAGTGTGGCAGCTTGGGTGGGGGACTGGTTGTTAGACCTGGCCAGACTGCTGTCTGTCCAGCAGCCCAAGAGGAAAGCACTCAGCTGTTCTGTGATGTGCAGGAAGGCTGGCACTGTGGGAAGTACTGCATTTGATGTGCAGGAGTGTGGTGGGAACAACATACATGCAACAGATCTGACGTCCTTGTGTCACTGCCTTAGTGCACATGCAGCAAGTCTAACAAGTGGTGCCTAACACCTCCACACAGGTGAACAGGTAACAATAGTCTATATGGGTACTGCTTACACCCAGAGTAAGCTAGCTCCCATTATGCAATTCACTTTGAAACTACAGAAGAAACTGAAAACCAAATGTGGGTCATACTCAATTCCTGGGACAAATCAATGCCTTGGTATATCAGCCATTAGGCTTCCAGTGACTCAGTAATACAGGTTCAAGCCTACAAGAAGGTGTAACACTCATAGGAATACCTCTTTTGTGCTTGTTCTGATTCATTCCAGGAACTGCATTTAATCCAAAGTTTAATTCTCTCTTTTGCAACAACTCTGCATTCATCCCAATCCAGCAAAATCTTTAGAAACTGCTGGCAAGTTTTAACAACTTCAGACAAAAGGTTGAACATCTGAAAGATAATTAAATTTCTACAAGTTTCATGAAAATCATTGGCTTTGTGGAAGCAAGAGACCCTGACTGTTGTATCCTCAGTGAAAAAAATAGTCAGGAAAGGTATTTGTTCTGTCTGTCCTGCCACTTGTTTATTCACCATGCATGCATTGCTTAGCCAGTTAGCATAGGGTATGCAGTTTCAAAACATGTACAGCAATGCAGCCTCATGCCAGCTTGCAACCAGGGAAAGGAAGCATGGGATATGAAGGGAAAGTGGCGAGGGACTGGGAAGAAGTGTGGGGTACACTGAACCTATTGCTGTTGTGGCTAGGGAACAGGACTAATGGATACTTTGATCCACAGTGAATATGAAGGGGAACTGACAGCATTAATTCTGGTAAATGGTATTTCTGCTGCCAGAGTGTGGAACTTAACATACAAATGTACAGGGAAAAGTGGCGTCATTCATTCTACTTGTGTTGGAGCAGCTTGTTTGTTACCTTTGAAATCCTGGTACCTTTTTGTTCCACAACTGAACAGAGCACTCTTGGGTGCACCCAAGCTGGCCTAGTCATTACAATCTCCATGAACTTGCCTCAAAAGTTTGTAATCTGACGATTCTTCTTTCTCTATGTAAGTCCAGTTTTGGCTTCTTTGCTGAGAAAGGTGGTAGCTTTCCTGCCAGGTCTGATAGGGGTTTTCTAGTTAGCAAGAATAAGCTCACTGCAGGAAAACTTTTGTTTGAAACAGAAGCACAAGAAATTTTAGCTGTAGCCTAGGTGTGCAAGATAGGGCACACCTAGGTGAAGCAGGACATCACATACATTTTTTCACATGTACATCCTGTGGCACAAGGAACAGCCCTAAAAAACTGTGATAACTCTGCAGTCCCCATGGCTTAAATTGTGAAGCAACTGCACCACTTCCAACATCTCTGTAATCTTCCCTAAATTTTGTAGATATTTGATATTGGTCCTCAAATGCCATTAGCTAGCAAAGGAGGAGATTAATTTCAGATGTAATTAGTTATGTGCCTTCAAGATGGAGATTCTTCCTGCTCTGGCAGGGGGATTGGACTAAATGATCTTTTGAGGTTCCTTCCAATCCCTAACGTTCTGTGATTCTGTGATTCTCTGCAAGATTTTAGGAAATTTCTGGGATTGTTGGATATTCTGTAATGGAAGCATTGTCAGTCAACTGCTGTGATTCTCTGTTCTCTGGGCACAGCTGAGGAGTCACAAAGCTATCCAAATATTTCTGAAAAATACCATAGAAAACAGATTAGATGACATTTGTGGCTTATAGAAGTAAAGAAAAGGAACTCCAGTTTTGTCCCAGAGTAACAAATTTTTTAAAAGTTCTACTCTGCTACCTAAAATTAAAATTGTGAAAGAGGTAAATAAAAATACTGAATGTACCAGTTTATTTTTTATCAAGAGACTTTTTATTTTGCTCTCCTGAGTACAGCAGTCTCCCATCTCTTGCCTCATTTTTCTTCAATATGAATAATGTATTGGGCACATGGAGGTATAAGTGTATCGAACAATTTTCATTTCATGTGGGCAGCAGTGAAGCTTGTAAGCGTTTCAATTGAGCCATTTAAAAATTGTATGAGCACACTTCTGCTACATGGGACTAAAACGATATTCTTTTGCTTTCTGTAACTGTAACCCAAGAAAACAATAAGAAAGCACAGCCTGTGTCCAGCCTATTGAGTTCTGATCATGCCTTAAAAATAACAATAATAATCCTAACTCCAAAAAGTCCTTCCACCAGATACACAAATCATCCAAAAATGAACCTTCTCCTTCAATGCACTTGATTTATGTCCAGTAGGAGAGTGATTGAGGGAACTTGAGCAAATTCATGCTTTATATCAGGCAGTTTAGATGAGATTTCCAAGACAATTGTCACAGGCAACTCTGGTATAAATTAATGGTTAATTTAAGTTGACCTTTTTAAAATGCAAACAAATAGGCAACTGCCTTAAATATCTTGCATAAGTTGCTTAATTAATGAAATGAAAGTCAGAAGACTGTCAAATGGCTAGGCAGCTCTGAAGCTAATGAAAATGAGTAGACTTGGTTGTTACTTCACTGTCATTAGATAGATGCTTTTATGCTGTTTTATGATGTTTTCACAGAGATTATGGTACAGCTCATGTTCCCTCCCATTGCATAGGGCTGTTGGCCTGCTGCTCATGAAAACATACTCTCCCTTTGCAACTACAACAATCAGTTTTATGGAGAATTAAATTTAGGAATATAATCAATTATCTCTCAGTTTTTTAATGTATGTTAAGTGTTTATATACTGTTTTTAATTATAGTTGCAGCCTTAGCAGCTCTGCTCTCTACTTCTCTCAATCTAGCACAGTCACCACCACCTGCCTAAATGCTGACCAGGTTAAGAATCATATAGATTTTAATCCTGACCCTTATGATTCAGTAGAGAGAAACCAAAAGGCAAACAGTGGTACCTTGAATCAGCACCTTCCCTCCCTCCTCTCAGCTGCAGGACTGGGCGGTGCCCTGTGGAGGGAAATGGAGGGGAGGCTGCTGTAGAACCAGCTGTCTCCGGTGCCAGGCAGCCCTGGCCTCTCCTCAGGGCGGAGCCTCCACAGGTGATGCCTGCCCAGGGAATCCTCGCCTCAGGAGCAGGTGCTCAGGGCTGCAGAGCTGCTGCACTCCTGTCCTCATCTGGGACCCCACCGTTGAGGTCCCTCTGTCCCGTAAGACACACATACCACTCTGTGGCTATGTGCTTTAGATACTCAAATGATGTTCTTAATGCAGCTAAGCTGGCCCTGAAGAAAGCCCTGAGAAGAACCGTGGTTAGAAACTGTGCTTGAGGCCTCTGCAGCTCCTCAGGACATTGCCATGGGTGAGTATTAATCCTTGCCTATATGTGGGAGCTCCACCTACTCTGCAGAATGAATGATGTAACTCCTTTGTGGGAGTAAATTTTGCAGAATTACTAAGTCAGTTAACTGCAGTGACACAGATAAAAATACCAGGTATATACCTTTGAATAAGTCTCTGTAAGTCCTCAGAATCTATGAGGAGATGAGTGGAAATGGGGTGAGGTCAGTAAGTCAAACATTGTTCAGGGCTATCACACCAAGGGGTAAAAAAGCAATATTAGTCTGCAAGAAGGAAACTTTTATTTAAAAGAAGTTAGAAACTGCCTGAAAGGAAAAAGTTAGGAAATTAAATTCCGGGACTCAGCGTGGAGGCATGTAAAGAGCACTTTATTAACATCACAGAGGGGACAGTGTGCACACCCCAGAATATAAAAGGAAAAAAACAGAGGAAGCTGAGAGCCCCTGTAATGTGTTAAAGAGATAAGATACAATAGGTCATTGAAGCTAAAATCTATCCTTTAGAAACAGACTTGGAGTCCAAACAATTCCAATGAAATGAAAAGCACTTTGGTAGATAAGAGAAGCAAAGCAGGAGTTTGAAGAACTAACATTCAAAGGTACAAAGACAAGGAATAAGTGATTTAAGGTGATCAGAAGTAACCTGTCTGTGAGGAAAAAAATTGGATCTGGGAGACCACTGGAATAGTGAGAGGACAACTGAAAACCTGGCAACCCACAGAGCAGTGTATGTGTGTTTATAGGCTGAGGGTCCTGCCCCCTACCCTGAATCCAGGAGAGGTTAAGTGGCACTTCGTGGGGACACTGACAAATACCATTGCAGAGTGCAAGATGTGGATTCTTTCTGGGGAATAAATTTTTAAGCCAGCTAAGCTTTATTTTGGGGTTGTCATCTTTGGGATAGCAACACGAAGACGAATGAGAAACAATTCCATGGTTATTGTCTAGTATATGTGGGCTGATCCATGGAGAGGCAGGTAGGATCAATTATTTTAACCTACCACTCGCCTTCTCAGCTTCAAACTAGTGGTTGATTTTTTTTTTGATTTTTTTTTTTGTTGAATTCTCTCTTTGCTAGAAGTCTATTTTTGATTCTCTTCTAATTTCTGACCATGGTCATACAGCCTGCAACAACAGGTTTTCTTTCACCCTCTGTCTTCTTTTTCCCCAGTCCAAGCAGTCTCTATTCTTGTCTTTTAAAATGTTAGTGTCATTTTCATTCACACTAAATAATCTCTTGATATTTGCCATTTTGCCTTAGCCTCTTTATACACCTGTTTGACAGATATAACTGCCATTTTGGTTGAATGCAGTAAGATTTTGTAATTAATTGTGATGGAAAATTGCTTATACCCTAAATCTGTAGAGGGGAAAAAAACCCAGAATTTTCTGCTGTTTGGTAGTAAGTAGTTCAAAAGTTACCTGAACTAACTATATATCTATTCACTCTTCGTTCATAGCTCTATTTCATCAATTTTGTTACTTGTGTTCAGTTACCAGAAAGATATTTAGCTTTTCTATATCTTAGCTTTGCTGCAACCTTTGTAGCTTTCACCAACAGGGTATGAAAGAAATATGAAAAGTTTTCTTGCAGCACTGTGGGACAAGAATTGTGTAAAAGTGATCTTTTACATCACATTCAGAGCAAAACACATCTGATACTCTGCCCAGTTACTTCCACGGTGATATGAATAGTTGTCTACTCATTTATGCTTTTCAGATTTTATTTAAAATTACCATTAAGATAACTCTGTCATTTCTGTCTGGCTATATGTGTTTTTGCTGATAATACTCTAATTTCTTAGCTCTCAGGAACAATAATAATAATAGCTGATAATAGGAGTTGGTTTTATACAGCTGTCTAAATTTCTTTATTCATCAAGGAGATCTTGCAGGTTCATGAGAGATGAATTATCTGTCTGTCTTTATTACAGTTACAGAAAAAACCAGGCTATTAACAAGCTCAGGCTTATAATGCACCCATGTATGGTTCTGCTGTAAGAAGTTAAATACTTACAGGTTTTATCTTATTGCTGTTGGCTGACTTATTATTTAAATGTCATAATCTAAATAAAAAACTGGTGATACTGCTCATTAATTCCAGAAGATATATGTCCACAACTGTCATGTTAGAAGCTTTTATTATTTTTTTTTCCACTACACAAAATAATGTATTTACTTTTTTAGCCTTCCCCAAGTTCTGACAACCTCATCAAAATAGTTCTGAACAGCTCTGGTTAATCAGCATCTGACAACTTTCTAGATATAACTACAGAATGATAAAGGCTGATTGAACTGAAGTTAATTTCCATTTGGCTTTTACCTTCTGATTATTTAGCAGCTGAGCATCAAAACTCCTTTACCATGACATGCCTGCAGGGCCCTTAGTAGACAGTACATAGCTCAGTAGAATTTAGTTACCTCAAAAGAAATGCTACAGCTGAAGAGATTCTGAAATATTTGAAAGTTGAGAGACTTTGCTGCTCATGAGAATATAATGAAAATTATCAATTAGAATACAAATGTACTAATTAATGTATTGAAAAAAATTAAAACTCCAATAAGTGCGTAACAAAGTTAACAGTAGACTTGCTGACATGCAGAATTAAGTCTATTCTGAATACTGCATTAATACAAGCAAGAAATGCTGTCACAAAACTGAAAATTTATGACATAGTACTTGTTAAAAAGAAAGGCATTTTTAGGCACATGATTTGGTTTTTTTTCTAAGATGTTGATTACAGTTCATCCTCATTGCATGGAGTAAAGCATTGAAAAGTTTTTGGCAGAAGGCAGTCTCTTAATGCACATATATCACCGGTTTTGTTTGATTACATTGAATTTAGTTCTCCTGACATTCAACCTAAAATGCACAAGCAGAGGAATCTACGATATTAAGTGTGATGATGTCCTGCTGCCTAACAGCATCCACAAAACACTCAAATCTACCAGATACAGTGCGTGTTCTCTCTTGTTTAGCTGGCACACAAAATTCTTAAACCTTCCCTGCAGCATTTTCCTTGAAATACCATTCCAGTCCCAGTAATCATAAGGGCTCCTTGACTTTCTCATGAAGAAGCCTCAGTGGGAAGACTGTCCCACTCTTACAACGGGTTGTTTATATTTGGGATTGTGTCACAGCACATTCCTGTCCTACCAGAGGTCTTGGGCATGTGGTTGCATAAAGTG